>NC_140053.1:650097-697200 GCF_963513975.1 Fringilla coelebs
GAAAAGGGAGGAAAATTAAGGAAAAGGGAGAAAAAGGCGAGGAAAACTGAGGGAAAGGGAAAAAAGGGGGAGGAAAAGGGGGAAAAAGGGAGGAAAAGGGAGGAAAAGTAAGGAAAAGTAAGGAAAGGGGAGGAAGAGGGGGGGAAAAGGGGAGGAAAAGGGAGAAAAAGGGAGAAAGGGAGAAGAAAACTGAGGAAAAGGGAGAAAAAGTGGAGGAAAAGGGAAGAAACTTGAGAAAAAGGGGAGGAAAAGTAAGGAAAAGGGAAGAAAAGGGAGAAAAAGGGGAGGAAAAGGGAGGAAAGTGGAGGAAAATTGAGGAAAAGGGAGAAAAGGGGAGGAAAGGGAGGAAAAAAGGAGGAAACTTGAGAAAAAGGTGAGAAAAGGGGGAGGAAAAGGGAGGAAAAGGGAGAAAAATGGATAAAAAGGGGAGAAAAATGGATAAAAAGTGGAGGAAAAGGGAGAAAAGGGGGATGAAAATTGAGAAAAAGGGAGGGAAAATGGAGAAAAAGGGAGAAAAAGGGGAGG
This sequence comes from Fringilla coelebs, assembly GCF_963513975.1. NCBI lineage: Eukaryota > Metazoa > Chordata > Aves > Passeriformes > Fringillidae > Fringilla > Fringilla coelebs. Next base: position 650,623 of record NC_140053.1, read on the forward strand.
AAAATTGAGGGAAAAGGGAGGAAAAGTGGAGGAAATCTCGCGGCACGCAGAGGCAGAGCGGAAAGAGAGAGAAAAGAGAGGAGAAAAAGGGGGGAAAAAAGGAAGAAAAGGGAAAAAAAATGGACGGGGAAAAGTTCAGGGCAAGGGCGGAAAGTCGGCGGGGGAGGAAAAGGGAGAGAGAGAGAAAAAAAGGGAGGAAAAAATAAAAAAAGGGGAGAAAAAAAAGAGGAAAAAATTTAAAAAGGGGGAAAAAAAGAGGAAAAAAAAGAGGAAAAATTAAAAAAGGGGAAAAAAAAAGAGGAAAAATTAAAAAAGGGAAAAAGTTCAGCGGAGCAGCGACAAAAATGAAAGCGAGAGGAAAAAAATGGGGAAAAAAAGGGAAAAAATCGCAGGTAAAAAGTTCACCCGGGGGGGAGGGGGAACCGCGGAAGTTCCGCGGCTTTTGCCGCCGCCGCGGAGTTGATTTGGGCCGTTAATTGTTCGCTCATTAACGCCGCTGGTTTAAAAATTAAAATTTAAACAACAAAAAAACAACTAAAAAACAAGCGGGGAAGGAGGGAGGCGGCGTTGGAGTTAATGAGGTTTTATATCGCTTTTATATCGCTTTTATATCGCTTTTATATCGCTTTTATATCGCTTTTATATCGGTTTTATATCGGTTTTTATATCGGTTTTTATATCGCTTTTATACCGGTTTTATATCAGTTTTATTTCAGTTTTATATCGGTTTTATATCAGTTTTTATTCGGGATTTAGGCGGATCGGGGAGAAGGGTAAAGCCCGGCCTGGGTTTTTAAATTTTATTTTTATTTTATTTTTGTTTTATTTTTAAATGTGTATTTAAAATAATCCTAATTATCGGTTGGTGTTGTTAATATCGCTAATATCGGGATTTTTAATGATATTAAAAATCACCTGCGGGCACCTGGCTTCCTCTCCGAGCTGATCCCGGGCAAGATTTTTCCATTAAACTCCCGATTTTTCCATTAAAAACCCGATTTTTCCATAAAAACCCCGATTTTCCATTGAAAACCCCCAATTTTTCCGTTAAACCTCCGATTTTTCCAATAAAAACCCCAACTTTTCCTTTAAAACCCCGATTTTTCCCATTAAAACCCCGATTTTCCATTAAAAACCCTGATTTTTCCCATTAAAACCCGATTTTTCCACTAAAAAAGCCCGATTTTCCCATTTAAAAACCTGTTTTTTCCATTAAACCCCCAATTTTTCCTTTAAAACTCCGATTTTCCCATTAAAACCCCGATTTTTCCATTAAAAACCCCCAATTTTTCCATAACCCCCCCGATTTTCCACTAAAACCCCACGATTTTTCCATTAAACCCCGAATTTTCCACTAAAAAACCACTATTTTTTCCTTTAAACCCACCGATTTTTCCACTAAAAACTCCGATTTTTTCCATTAAAACCCCATTTTTTTCCATTAAACACCCAATTTTTCCTTTAAACCCCTGATTTTTCCATTAAAAACCCAAATTTTCCACTAAAAACCCACTATTTTTTCCATTAAAACCCCGATTTTTCCACTAAAACCCCACGATTTTCCCCATTAAAACTCCGATTTTCCCATTAAAAACCCCGATTTTCCACTAAAATAACCAGATTTTTTCACTAAAATAACCCGATTTTTCCCCATTAAAACCCCGATTTTTCCCTTAAAACCCCACGATTTTCCCCGTTAAACCCCAATTTTCCCCATTAAAATTCCGATTTTTTCCATTAAAAAAAACCGATTTTCCACTAAAAAAACCCCGATTTTTCCCATTAAAAACCCCAATTTTTCCACTAAAACCGCACGATTTTTCCCATTAAAAACCCGATTTTTCCACTAAAAAAAACGGATTTTTCCCCATTAAACCCCAATTTTTCCCATTAAACCCCCGATTTTCCCATTAAAACCGCGCGATTTTTCCCATTAAAACCCCAATTTTTTCGATTAAAAAACCCAGAATTTTCCCATTAAACCCCGATTTTCCACTAAAAACCCGATTTTTCCATAAACCCCCAATTTTTCCCTAAACCCCCGAATTTTCCCCGCCCGGCAGAGCCGCCGCGCCCGGCCCGGGGCGAGAAATTCTCATTTTCCTCCCTTTAAATGAACTTTTTTCCCTTCCAAACTCGGAATTTTCTCCCCCCACCTCGATTTCCTCCTTTCGGGGCCTTCTGGTGACACTTTTAAAATTATTATTATTTTTATTTAATTTACTTTTAATTTATTTTCCTTTCCCGCCCGCAGACACCAGAAATAAAACAAAAATAAAATAAAATTTCTTTTCTATCGCTCTGGGCAGAGATCCAGAACAAACTCGAAACAAAACCCAAAAAAATTGAATTTTTTTGCCCCAAAATAATCCTCACCAAAGCCGGATTGCTTTCAGCGCCGTTTTATTTTTATTTTTATTTTTATTTTTATTTTTATTTTCAAACAAAAATTCAATTTCCGGCTGTTTTTACCAGCTTTGATTCTCATTTCCCCATTTTCCTTTTAATTTTTATTAAATTTTTAATTTTTTCTCCTTAATGAATCCCTGCCTGGAATCCCTTCAATCATTTTACCGCATTTAAAAAATAAAAATTTTAAATTTAAATAAATTTTAGCACCTCTCCCCATTTTCTCCCCCTCCCGGGGTGAATTTTCGAGCAGAAAAAAAATCAAAATTCCATTTTTACCACCCAAAAATGCCCCGAACCCGACGGGGCCGTGAGAGGGCGGCGAGCTCAATTAACAATATTAATTATTAACAGCTTTCCTCCTCATTAATTATTCATCTCGAACCTTCCATCGAGTCCTTTCCGGGCAGGAAACAAAACTCGGAAGGGGCAGGACTGGCACGGGAAGATTTGGGTGGAAATCTTTGATATTTGGTTGATTTTTAATTAGAAAATAATCGATATATTGATTTTTTAATTATTTTTTGGGGGGGGGATATTTGATTTATTTTTAATTAGATTATTTGATTTATTTTTAATTCGATTATTTGATTGATTTTTAATTAGATTATTTGATTGATTTTTAATTAGAAAATAATCGAGATATTGATTTTTTAATTATTTTTTGGGGGATATTGGATTTATTTTTAATTAGATTATTTGATTTCTTTTTCATTGGAATTAATCGATATATTGAATTTTTTATTATTTTTTTGGGGGGAATATTTGATTTATTTTTAATTAGATTATTTGATTGATTTTTAATTGGAATTAATCGATATATTGAATTTTTTTAAATTTTTTTGGGGGTGTTTGTGGCGGGACGGGAATTTCCCTGCGGGTTTTTGGGTTTTTTTGGGAAAAAAAAAGGGGATTTTGGGTCCTCCCTCCCTTTCAGAGGTTTTCACACCTGATTAGCGAAAAATCCCAATATTTACCCTAAACTTGGGTGCGATTTTCGCCACCAGCGGCTCCCAAATTTTCCTTTCTCCCTCCCCTCCCCCCACGGAAAAAAATCCCGAAATATCCCAAAAAATATAAAAAATATAAAATTTATTTCCCCCCCACCATTCCCACGCATTCTCCCAACCCCCCAGCCGGGTTTTTATTTATTTATTCTTAATTTTAATTCTTTCATTTATTTATTTTTATATTTTTAAAATATTCTTTATTTAAATTTTTCTCTATTTCGCTTGTGACTTTATTCATTTGCATTCTTGTTTAATTTTTTTTTAATTCAATTGTAATTTTTTTAAAAAATTAATTATTGGGGTGTTTTTATTTCGATTTATTTAATTTTTTATGGCTGCGTTTTTAGCCCTCCCAGAGGGTTTTTTGGGTCAGATTTCACCCAAAAAAAGTAAATTTTTAAAAATATCAAAATTGTTCTGGAAAAGTCCACCCAGATCTTCCCTCCCTGAGCGATGGGGGAGCAAATCCTGGGGAAAATGGGGAAAAAAGGGAAATTTTGGGGTTGGTTTGTGTGGAATGGGGGGAGACGGGGTGGGACCCCCAAAACCTCGGGGTGTGACCCCAAAAAATCCCGGGCTGTGCCCAAAACCCGCAGAAATTCACCCAAAACTCACAAAAACTCACCCAAAACTCTCCGGGATGCTCCCAAAACCGCAGAAATTCACCCCAAAACTCACAGAAATTCACCCCAAACTCGCAGAAATTCACCCCAAACTCACAGAAATTCACCCCAAACTCGCAGAAATTCACCCCAAACCCGCAGAAATTCACCCCAAAACCGCAGAAATTCACCCCAAACTCACAGAAATTCACCCCAAACCCGCAGAAATTCATCCCAAATCTGCAGAATTTTACCCAAACTCACAGAAATTCACCCCAAACTCACAGAAATTCACCCCAAACCTACAGAAATTCACCCCAAACCTGCAGAAATTCACCCCAAAACCGCAGAAATTCACCCAAAACTCTCCGAAATTCACCCCAAACCTGCAGAAATTCACCCCAAAACCGCAGAAATTCACCCAAAACTCTCCGAAATTCACCCCAAACCTGCAGAAATTCACCCCAAAATCACAGGAATTCACCCCAAACCCACAGAATTTCACCCCAAACTCGAAGAAATTCACCCCAAGCTCGCAGAAATTCACCCCAAACCCACAGAAATTCACCCAAAACTCTCCGAAATTCACCCCAAACCCACAGAATTTCACCCCAAACCCGCAGACCCCAAATCCACAAAATTTCACCCCAAATTTGGGGAGCAGGGGACAGAGCCCCTCCCCCATCCCCCTGTGCCCCCAATCCCGATCCCCCCAATCTGAAATTTTCCTGTGGCCTCTCATCCCCTGCGTGGATTTTGGGGGATTTTTGAGGATTTTGGGGATTTTCGTGGTTTTTGGGGGTTTTTGTTCAGGCATTTTTGGAGTTATTTTTTGGTTTTTGAGTGTTTTTTCAGGTTTTTTTGGGCCCGGGGGTTGGGTTTTGTAGTTCATTTTTTGTTTGTGTTTTTCCTGTTCGGTTTTGGGTGTTTCGTTTGAGTTTGGTTCGGTTTGCTGGGGTTTGGTTTTAGTCTTGGGTTTGGCTTTTTGTCGGTTTGGTTTGAGTTTGGGGTTTGGCTTTTTGTCAGTTTGGTTTTAGTTTTGGGGCTGTTTTGTTTTTGGTAGGGTTTGGGTTTGTTCTGGGTTTGGTTTGATTGGGTTGAGTTGGTTGTGTTGGGTTGGTTGGGTTGGTTGGGTTGGGTTGGTTGGGTTTGGTTGGGTTTGGGTTGGGTTGGGTTGGTTTGGTTGGTTGGGTTGGTTGGGTTTGGTTGGGTTTGGTTTGAGTTTGGGGTTTGGCTTTTTGTCAGTTTGGTTTTAGTCTTGGGGCTGTTTTGTCTTTGGTTGGGTTTGGGTTTGTTCTGGGTTTGGTTGGATTGGGTTTGGGTGGGTTGAGTTTGATTGGGTTGGGTTGTGTTGGTTGAGTCGGTTGGGTTTGGTTTGGGTTTGGTTTGGTTCGGTTGGTTTGGGTTGTGTTGGGTTGGTTGTGTTGGGTTGGTTGGGCTGGTTGGGTTGGGTTTGGTTGGTTGGGTTTGGTTGGGTTTGGTTGGTTTTGGTTTGGTTGGGTTTTTTGGGCTGGTTGGGTTGGGTTGGGTTTGGTTGGTTGGGTTTAGTTGGGTTGGTTGGGCTGGTCAGGTTGGGTTTGGTTGGTTGGGTTGGGTTGGTTGGGCTGGTTGGGTTGGGTTGGTTGTGTTGGTTGGGTTTGGTCGGGTTGGGTTTGGTTGGGTTGGGTTGGGTTTGGTTGGTTGGGTTTAGTTGGGTTGGTTGGGCTGGTTGGGTTGGGTTGGTTGGCTTGGGTTTGGGTTGGTTTAGTTTTGGTTGGGTTGGGTTGGTTTGGTTGGTTTGGTTGGGTTTGGTCAGGATGGTTTGGGTTGGTTTGGTTGGGTTGTGTTGGGTGGGTTTGGTTTGGGTTGGTCGGGTTGGGTTGGGTGGGTTGTGTTGGCTTGTGTTGGGTTGGTTTGGTCGGGTCGGGTTGGGTTTGTTTTGGTTTGGGTTGGGTTTGGTTTGGCTGGGTTAGGTTTGTTGGGTTTGGTTGGGCTGGTTGGGTTGGGTTGGTTGGGTTGGGTTTGGTTTGGTAGGGTTTGGGTTGGGTTGGGTTTGGTCAGGTCAGGTTGGGTTGGGTTGGTTTAGATGGGTTTGATTTGGTTGGTTTGTGTTGGGTTGGGTTTGGGTTGGGTTGGGTTGGTTGGGTTGGGTTTGGTTGGTTTTGGTTTGGCTGGCTCTGGTTGGTTTGGGTTGGTTGGGTTGGTTCGGTTGGATGGGTTTGGTTTGGCTGAGTTGGGTTGTTTTGGTTGGTTGGGTTTGGTTGGGTTGGGTTGGTTGTGTTGGGTTGGGCTGGGTTGGTTGGGTTTCGGTTGGATTTGGTTTGGCTGGGTTGGGTTGGGTTGGGCTTGGTTTGGTTTGGGTTCAGCTTGAGTTGGATTTGTTTCAGTTTGGGTTGGGTTTGGTTGGGTTGGTTGTGTTGGGTTTAGTTGGGTTTAGTTGGCTTGGGTTGGGTTGGCTGGGTTTGGTTTGGTTTGGCTGAGTTGGGTTGGGTTGGGTTTGGTTGGTTTTGGTTTGGCTGGGTTTGGTTTGGTTTGGGTTGGTTGGGTTGCGTTGGTTGGGTTTGGATGGGTTGGGTTGGTTATGTTGGGTTTAGTTGGCTTGGGTTAGTTTGGCTGGATTTGGTTTGGTTTGGTTTGCTTTGGTTTGACTTGGTTGATTTTCTTTTGATTGCGTTGACTTTTGCCAGGTTAACTTCATTTCATTTATTAATTTTATTTTTTCCTTTATTCCACTTCACCCCCTCCCACTCCCTCCCCCCATCCCCCCTCCCAACACCCCCAAATCCCCCCAAATCCCCCCAAAACCCCCAAATCCCCCCAAAACCCCCCAAATTTCCCCAACCTCTCCCCGTTTCCCAGCCAACCCCGCCGCCAGCTGGCTGCAGGCGCGCTCCTCGCGCAAGAAGCGCTGCCCCTACAGCAAATTCCAGACGCTGGAGCTGGAGAAGGAATTCCTCTTCAACATGTACCTGAGCCGCGAGCGGCGGCACGAGGTGGCGCGGCTGCTCAACCTCAGCGAGCGCCAGGTCAAGATCTGGTTCCAGAACCGCCGCATGAAGATGAAGAAGATGAACAAGGAGCAGGGCAAGGAGTGAGGCGGGCGTGGAAACGGAGAATCGAGGAGGTTTCGCCCCAAAAGCGGCGCCGGATCCTCCCCGCGGCTGTTCCGGATGGAATTTGGGTTCTTTTCCTCCTTAAAAATCTTCTTTTGGGGTCAGGAGTGATGGGACACGGAGTGATGGACACGGAGTGATGGACATGGAGTGATGGGACTCAGAGTGATGGACACGGAGTGATGGACACAGAGGCAGCGCCCCCAAATCTCAAAGATTTTCCCCAAAAGTGATGCCGGATCCTCCCCGCGGCTGTTCCGGATGGAATTTGGGTTCTTTTCCTCCTTAAAAATCTTCTTTTGGGGGCAGGAGTCATGGGACTCGGAGTGATGGACTCGGAGTGATGGACACGGAGGCAGCGGTCCCAGATCTCAAAGATTTTCCGCAAAAGCGGCGCCGGATCCTCCCCGCGGCTGTTCCGGATGGAATTTTGGTTCTTTTCCTCCTTAAAAATCTTCTTTTGGGGTCAGGAGTGATGGGACACGGAATGATGGGACTCTGAGTGATGGACACAGAGGCAGCGGCCCCAAATCTCAGCGGTTTCACCCCAAAAGCGGCGCCGGATCCTCCCCGCGGCTGTTCCAGCTGAAATTCCAGTCCTTTTCTGTCTCAAAAATCTCTTTTTTTGGTGCAACTCAGCCCAAAGTGCAGCTCCTTTTGGGGTCAGGAGTGATGGGACATGGAGGCAGCGGCCCCAAATCTCAGCTGTTTTACCCCAAAAGTGGCGCCGGATCCTCCCCCAGTCCCGGATGGAATTTTGGTTCTTTTCCTCCTTAAAAATCTTCTTTTGGGGTCAGGAGTGATGGGACTCGGAGTGATGGACACAGAGTGATGGGACTCGGAGGCAGCGGCCCCAAATCTCAGCGGTTTCACCCCAAAAGCGGCGCCGGATCCTCCCCATGGCTGTTTCAGCTGAAATTCTGCTTGTTTTCCTCCTTAAAAATCTCTTTTTTTGGTGTAACTCGGCCCAAAGTGCGGCTCCTTTTGGGGTCAGGAGTGATGGGACTCGGAGTGATGGACACGGAGTGATGGGACACAGAGGCAGCGGCCCCAAATCTCAAAGATTTTCCCCAAAAGCGGTGCCGGATCCTCCCCATGGCTGTTCCAGCTGAAATTCCGCTTCTTTTCCTCCTCAAAAATCTCTTTTTTTGGTTCAACTCGGCCCAAAGTGCGGCTCCTTTTGGGGTCAGGAGTGATGGGACTCGGAGTGATGGGACACAGAGGAAGTGGCCCCAAATCTCAGCTGTTTTACCCCAAAAGCGGCACCGGATCCTCCCCCAGTCCCGGATGGAATTTTGGTTCTTTTCCTCCTTAAAAATCTTCTTTTAAGCGGCTCCTTTTGGGGTCAGGACTGATGGACACAGAGGCAGCGCCCCCAAATCTCAGCTTTTTCCCCCAAAAGCGGCACCGGATCCTCCCCTCAGCCCCAGCTCGGCCGTTCCAGCTGAAATTTGAATTATTTGAATTCTTTAAATCCCTTTTTTAGTGCAACTCACCCCAAACTCGGCTCCTTTTTGGGGTTCATTTCCCTTTCCTCGTTTCCTTTTTGGGGTTTTTTTCTCTTTCCTCTTTTCCCTTTTTTTTCCCCCTTTTTGTTCCTTCCCAACTTTTTCCCTTTTTAAAATTTAATTTTTCCACCCGGCCACCCCCAAACCCTCCCAAAGATTTTTGGGGTTTTTTCCCTCAAAATCCCCCAAGTCCCCGACCCCTCCCAGACTCTCTGGATCACCCAGACGATTTAATTAAACTTCATTAAGCCTCGCCTTTAATTACCCCCAACAAATCATCTGCCAGCCCCAATTTGGGGTTTCTCCTTTTTGTTTTTCCCTTTTAATTTTAATTTTTTCCCTCTTTTTATTCGCTTTATTTGGACGAGCTGGCGGAATTTGGATTTTGGAGGAAAATTCCGACTTGGGGGAGTTTTAATTTTGGGGTAGAAACGCCCGGATTTGGGGTCTTTGTGGTGGGAAGGAGAGGAAAAAAGAGGAGGAGGAGAGAGGGGAGAAAAAGGAAAAGAAAAATAAAAAGGAGAAGGAAAAGGAGAAGGAGAAGGAAAAGGAGAAGGAAAAGGAAAAGGAAAAAGGAAAAGGAAAAAGGAAAAGGAAAAGGAAAAGGGAAAAGGAAAGGAAAAGAAAAGAAAGGAAAAGAGAAAAAGGAAAAGGAAAAGAAAAAGGAAAAGAAAAAGGAAAAGAAAGGAAAAGAAAAGAAGAAAAAGGAAGAAAAGAAAAAGGAAGAAAAGAAAAAGGAAGAAAAGAAAAAGAAAAGAAAAGAAGAAAAAGGAAAAGAAAGAGAAAAAGAAAATTGAAAAATGAAAATAAAAATGAAAATAAAAATAAAAAGGGTGGAAGAGCCCCCCCAGCTCACCCCGAACTTTTCAGAGAGGAGGAAAATCCGGGATTTTCTGGGTTAAAAAATTCAAAATAATTTAAAAACAATTAAAATCCCAAACGAGCTCCCTCAGCGGCGCTCTCAGCGCTGGAGATTTTTAATTTATGGAGGAATTTTGGGACTTTTCCTTGAAAAGATCAAAGTGCCGACCCCGGCCCGCCTGGTTATTTTTAATTTTAATTTGAATTTTCGAATTATTCTAATTTTTCCGTGCTTGAACTCGCCGCGTTCGGGCTCGGGGTGGCCCCGAGGGGGTTTTAATTTAATTTAATTTTATTTTATTTTTTTAGGGGGGGGGAGGATTTCCAGAAGTTTCTCCGTGGAGCTCCATCCTCATCCTCATCCCGGGGTGGATCCGGGGCGGGGTTTGGAATTTTTTGGGGGGATTTTTGGAATTTTTGGGGTTTTTTTTGGAGGGTTTTTTGGGGGGTTTTGGGGGGTTTTTTGGGAGGTTTTTGGGGTTTTTTTTAGGGTTTTTTGAGGGGTTTTTGGGGCGGTTTTGGGGGCGTTTTTTGAGGGTTTTGGGGGCGTTTTTTGAGGGTTTTTTGGGGGTTTTTTTGGATTTTTTGGGGTTTTTTTGTTGTGGTTTTTTTTTCTCGCTGTGGGGATGGATCCGGGGTTGGGGGAGGGTCCGGTTGGGTCCGGTTTGGTCCGGTTTGGTCCGGTTCTGTCCGGTTCTGTCCGGTTCTGTCGTGCTCCGTGTTCGTGCTCGTGTTTCTGTCTGGAGCTCCCGTTCCGTCCCCGTCGGGTCCCTCCATTCCCATTTTTCACCTTTTTTCCCCCAATTTTTAACAAATTTTCCCAAAGTTCTGCGGCTAAAAAAAAACCCCAAACCCCCCCCAAAAAAATTAAAAATCTAAATAAACTTTTCCCTTTAGAATTTGGATTTTGAGGCGCTCGGGGATGGAGAAAAGAGGCAAAAAAATCCCAAAAATTCAAATTTTTCCTGCTGTTTATCAGAAGGAACCGGCGCCAATCCCACAAAGTTTTATCAGCCGCTCTGGGTGGCAGCGATAACGAAAAAAATCCGAATTTTTTCTTCATTTTTGAAATTTTTTTCCTGTTTTTATTCCATTTTTTCCCTCCTCCATCCGCGGATAAACCCCGAGGAGCTGCGCTGAAATTTCTCCCTCTCAAAAAGGGTTAAAAACCCTCAAAAAACCCCCAAAAAACCCCCAAAAAAACCCAAAAAATCCAAATTTTCTCCCGCCTCTCAGAGCCAGCAGAGCTGAAGGGTTGGACAGAATTCCCCAGAAAATTTTTGGGTTTTATTTCATTTTTTTTTCCTCCTTTAAAAAAAACTTTTCAGCCCAAAACCGCTCCCAAATTTTAACCCTTCCCCTGCCGGAGGGAGTTCAGCGCCGCCCGGCTCCGCTCTGGGTGTAAAAATCCCGATTTTTTAAATTAATTCCATTTTTTAAGCCGCAGGAAATTTTGTCTAAATTCTGATTTTTTAAAAAATAAACGCGATTAAAGGAATTTTAAAGGGTGGGAAAGGATTTTTTTCCAGCTGGGAAATTTCCCGGCTGAATCCTTCACGCCAAAAAAAATTATTTTAATTTTAATTTTAATTTTAATTTTAATTTTAATTTTAATTTTATTTTTATTTTTAATTTTTTATTATTTTTATTTTTTATTTTTATTTTTATTTTTATTTTTATTTTTATTTTTATTTTTAATATTTTTAATTTTAATTTTAATTTTAATTTTTATTTTTATTTTTATTTTAATTTTAATTTTAATTTTTATTTTTATTCTTAATTTTTATTTTTATTTTTATTTTTAATTTTAATTTTAATTTTTATTTTAATTTTAATTTTAATTTTTATTTTAATTTTTAATTATTTTTATTTTTATTTTTATTTTTATTTTATTTTATTTTTATTTTTATTTTTATTTTTATTTTTATTTTTATTTTTGTTTTTAATTTTTATTTTCATTTCCAGACCTTTTTTTTAATTTTAATTTTAATTTTTATTTTTATTTTTATTTTTATTTTTATTTTTATTTTTATTTTTATTTTTATTTTTAATACTTTTAATTTTAATTTTAATTTTAATTTTAATTTTTATTTTTATTTTTATCTTTATCTTTATTTTTAATACTTTTAATTTTAATTTTAATTTTAATTTTAATTTTTATTTTTATCTTTATCTTTATCTTTATTTTTATTTTTGATTTTAATTTTAATTTTAATTTTTATTTTTATTTTTATTTTCACTTCCAGATCTTTTTTTTAATTTTTATTTTTATTTATTTTTTTTTAATTTTTTTTTTATTTTTAATTTTTAATTTTTATTTCCATTTCCAGACCTTTTTTTTCCTTTTTTTCCCCACGAATTCCTCGATATTTTTGGGACCCAGCGGGATTCAGGAACGGGATTTTTTTTCTCTCCTCACTTTTCCTTAGAATTCTCCTAAAAAGAACAAATATTTTTAAGACGACGGGAATAGGATGGAAGAACTTTAGCTGATTTTATTAGGAAATACCCTTAAAAAAACTCCAAAAAAAATTAAAAATAAAATAAAAAAGCTCAAAAAAAGTCGGAGAATTTTGTTTTCTGTAGCCTCAGCCCCGGGTGTATTTTCCAGAGATGTTTTAAACGCTCCAGAATAAAAATGAATTTTAGAACAACGAACTCTGTCTTTGTGTTCCTCCCCCCAAAAAATCCCGCGGTTATTTTATTTTAATTTTTATTTTTATTTTCATTTTTATTTTCATTTTTTTTGAGTTCAAATCGCCAAAAATCAGCCCAGAAAAATCGGAATTAACAACCCCGAACTGGCCGAGCTCCCGAGTCTTTATTATTAATTTAATTTAATTTAATTTAATTTAATTATTTGTATTTATGTTTTTCCACCTCGTTCGCGGTTTTATTTTGGATTTTTGGGGGTTTTTTTGAGTTTTTTTCTGTTTTTATTCCGCCCCAGCCTGAGGGGGAAAAGCTCCGCGGGGATTTTCTGCCTTTCCTCGCTTCGTTCGCGCCTCGCTCGAGGGAAAACTCGGCTCGAGAAGATTTAAAAAACAAAAAAAACACCCCAAAAAAAACCCAAATAAAACCCCCCCAAAAAAACCCAAAAAATCCCCCCCCAAAAAAACCCAGAAAAACCAAAAATAACCCCCAGAAAACCCCAAAAAATCCCCCAAAAAACTCTCCAAAAATCCCCAAAACCCTCAAAAAGACCCCCCAAAAAAATCCTCAAAAAAAACCCCAAGAAAACCCCCAAAAACCAAAAATATAACCAAGAAAAATCCCCCCCAAAACCACAAAAAAAATCGCAAAAAAACCTCCAAAAAACCCCCAAGAAAACCCCCAAAACCCAAAAAAACCCCAAGAAACCCCCCCCAAAAAAACCCCCAAAAACCACAAAAAAACCCCGAAAAAACCAAAAAAAACCCCCCAAAAAACCCCAAAAAATAACCAAGAAAAGCCCCCCAAAAAACCCCAAAAAACCCCACCAAAAAATCCCGAAAAAAACCCGAAAAACCCCCAAAACCCCCCCAAACCCAAAAAAATAACCAAGAAAAACCCCCCAAAACCCCCAAAAAACCACCAAAAAAATACCGAAAAAAAACCCTCAAAAAACCCCCAAACCCCCCCAAAAATAACCAAGAAAAGCCCCCCAAAAAACCCCAAAAAACCCCCCCAAAAACCAAAAAAATAACGAAGAAAAGCCCTTAAAACCCGCCAAAAACCCACAAAAAACCCCCAAAGAAATCCCAAAAAAAAAACCCCAAAAAACCAAACAGAAAACCCCCAAAAAAACAAAACAAAGCAAAACAACAAAAAAAAGCCCCCAGAAAACCAAAATAAACCACAAAAAAATCCCGAAAAAAACCCCAAAAAAACCCACAATAAAACCCCCAAAAAATCCCGAAAAAAATTTAAAAAACCCCTAAAAATAACCCCAAAAAAACCCCAAAAACCCCTAAAAAAAACCCCCTAAAAAAAACCCCCAAAAACCAAAAAAATAACCAAGAAACGCCCTTAAAACCCCCCAAAAAACCCCCAAAGAAATCCCAAAAAAAACCCCAAAAACCCAAAAAATCCCCCCAAAACCCAAAACACCAAACAGAAAACCCCCCCAAAAAAAACAAAACAAAGCAAAACAAAAAAACCCAGAAAACCAAAATAAACCACAAAAAAATCCACAAAAACCCAAAAAAACCCCCACAATAAAACCCCCAAAAAATCCCGAAAAAAACTAAAAAAACCCCTAAAAATAACCCCAAAAAAACCCGAAAAACCCAAAATAATCCCAAAAAACCCCGAAAAAACCCAAAATAATCCCAAAAATGACATCGGGGATCCCCTGGCGGCGTCTCCTCGGATCCTTCTCCAGGATCATCCCCGCGATTCCCTCCCCAAATTCCTCCTCCCTTTTTCCCCTCCCGGAACAATTTTAAATTAAAAAAAAATAAATGAAATAATCCAAATTAAACCCACAAAAAAACCCCCAAAACCCCTCGGATCCCACAGGTAACCACGACCCCAACCCCAAATCTCCTTCCCGTTAATTTTTAACCAAAACCCCAGAAAAAAAAAATCGACATTTCACTCCTTAAAAAGGCCAAAAAAAGCGAAATAAACCCCCCAAAAATAAAAAAAAATCTCTTTTCTTTAACCCAGCCCTGAAAAGAAAACAAAAGAAGAAGAAAAAGAGAAGAATTTTGGAGAGAAAGGGACGGAACTTGTCGGGAAAAAAAAAAAAAAAGGAAAATCGAGGCCATAAAAAAATATGAGGGCAATAAAAGTTTATGGGGTAGAAATTGGTGAAGCTTGAGGAGCCGAGCGGCCCTAAAGGAAAAAGCGCCGGGAAAACTTTCCAGGAACTCCTGAAGGGCTGCGGGGAGCGGGGAGGGAGCTCGGGCTGCCCTTCCCCTCTTCTTTACCTTTTATTTCTATTTTATTCCCATTTTATTCCCATTTTATTCCCATTTTATTCCCATTTTATTCTGCTTTTTTTCCCATTTTATTCCGATTTTTTTCCCATTTTATTCCCATTTTATTCCGATTTTTTCCCCATTTTATTCCTATTTTATTCTGATTTTATTCCTATTTTATTCTGATTTTATTCCCATTTTATTCCCATTTTATTCCGATTTTATTCTGATTTTATTCCTATTTTATTCCCATTTTATTCCGATTTTATTCCCATTTTATTCCTATTTTATTCCGATTTTATTCCCATTTTATTCTGCTTTTATTCCGATTTTATTCCGATTTTATTCTGATTTTATTCCTATTTTATTCTGATTTTATTCCCATTTTATTCCTATTTTATTCTGATTTTATTCCCATTTTATTCCCATTTTATTCTGATTTTATTCCCATTTTATTCCGATTTTATTCCCATTTTATTCTGATTTTATTCTGATTTTATTCCGATTTTATTCCGATTTTATTCTCTTTTTATTTCCGATTTTATTCCCATTTTATTCCGATTTTAATCCGATTTTATTCTGCTTTTATTCCGATTTTATTCTGATTTTATTCCCATTTTATCCCCATTTTATTCCGATTTTATTCCCATTTTCTTCCGATTTTATTCCCATTTTATTCTGCTTTTATTCCGATTTTTTTCCCATTTTATTCCCATTTTATTCTCCTTTTTTTCCGATTTTATTCCGATTTTATTCCTATTTTATTCTGCTTTTATTCCGATTTTATTCCGATTTTATCCCTATTTTATTCCCATTTTATCCCTATTTTATTCCGATTTTATTCCCATTTTATTCCCATTTCATTCTCCTTTTATTCCGATTTTATTCCGATTTTATCCCCATTTTATCCCCATTTTATTCTCCTTTTATCCCCATTCCATTCTATTTTCCCCTCTTATTTTCCTTTTATTTCCTTCATTTTATTCTCCTTTTTCCCTTTTTTTCCTATGAACCACCTCCAAAAAAAAATCAAAATAATCTAAAAAAAAAACCAAAAATAAAAAGATAAAGAAGGATTTTTTTCCTAATTAATTCTCCCCTCGCAGATGCGGCCAAATCCGAGCGCTGGGGACGCTTCCCTTTGTTCTTCTTTTTGTTTCTTTTCTCTTTTTTAACCTTTTTCCCTTTTTTTAAGCCATTCCAGGCCCGAGCACAGAAGGAACCCTCAAACTTCTGGCGAGACGTCTGGGCTGGGGAAGCTCTCGATGATTTTACAGCGGAATTTGAAACAAAGGCGCTTTTTCCAAAACCTTTTCCTTTTATTTCTTTTTAATTTTGATTTTTTTATTGCCTCATTTTCTAAAAACAAAGCGAAAAAAACCACAAAAAATCAAAAATTCATTCTCGCTTCCCTCTTCTTTCCCTCCCTCCCTCTCCCCCTTTAATCTTTGCGATTTTTAACTCTGTTTTATCCTCTCGGCGAGGAGCGGAATTCTGGATTTTGATGTTTTTTCCCTTTTTTTGGGGTTTTTTTTCCTCCCCCCAACGCGGGGAAGCGCCGCCTGCAGTTCCCCTCGCGGCCGCGAGGTGGCGCCGTCGCTCCACGTTCGATGCGAGCGCCTCGATCTCGTTAATTAAAATCTTTTCTTAATTAGCGCCGCTTTTTTTACCGCTTCCATCGCTTCTTTTCCTTCATCCGGAAAAAAATTCCGCCAAGTTGGGAAGGGGAAAAACCTTCCCAGAAGTGGGGGGCGCATCCCCGAGAAATGTTGGGTTTAAAAGGGGATTTTTAAAAAGCTCCGCGTTTTGTTTTGCGCTGCCCCGGGGGTGGGAGGAAGGCTCGGATCCCCCCCAGAGCGCAAATTTAGGTTGGCAGGGTGGAAAAAAGAGGAAAAACTCGGAGATTTCGGGCAGAGAGAACGCGCAGAGCCGGGACAATATTTTCCCTCTCTCGATATTTTATGTGTTTTATAACCCCAGCCACAGCAGGAAAACAAACCAAAAAAACAAAGAGAGAATAAAATAAAATAAAATTTAAAAATCAACTCAACCACGCAACCAAACAAGAACATTTGTTTTATTTTCTTTTAGGAGTTGAACGCTCATTTCTGGCCTCATCTTTTGGCAGCGCCGACGCTCCTCGCTCGAATTCTTCACTTTAACTTTAAATATTTTATTTTTAATTGCCACAAACGAGTTAAACGAACCCAAAACGCTCTCAGAGAGAGCCCCGCGGTTTGGGGCACGCAGAAACGACGCCAACTTTAAACTCCGCGAGTTCACTTTGATTTTGGCCTTTGATTCCTCGCAATTACGAGGCAAAAAAAAATCCCCCCGATGTTGTAAATCCTCCCGCTGCAATAATTTCAAGATGGGTTTCCCTTCAAATTGGCACAAATTTGGGTTTTTTGTGGTTTTTTTTTTGCTCTGCTTGAGGATCGCTCCCCAAATTCCGGCAGGATCCTCTCCAAAAATCCAAATTTTGGGTGAGGGAGGAACAAACCCGGCGGGCAGCGGCTCAAGGGTGGGGAAATCCGAATTTCGGAGGAGAAATTTCGGCACCTCGAGGCTCCGTTTCAGCGCCACGAGGTTGAAATACGAGCGCGGCCAGAAAGAAATGAGGGAAATGAAGAAAATGAAGAAAAATCTCCCCCCGGTGCGGGGCGAACTCGGGGTTTGGCCAGGAAAGGATTTGAGGATCTTTCCGTATTTTTTATTATTATTTTATTTTTTTTTTCCTTACCAATTCCCAATAAATCTTTTCCTCCGCTGGGTGTTTATAAATTATCTCTGCCCGCTCGGTTTTTCTTGCAGTGGAAACATTTTCCTTTCATCGGGGGAGCGGCTCCGGGCGCGGCGATGATTTAGGATCCTCGATTCCTCAGTTCCCAAATCCTTCAGCCAAATTCTCCCTTCCCCGGCCCAAACTTCCCCATTCCTGCCCCTTTTTCCCCTTCCCCAACTCCACCAGGAAAAACTTCTGCTCCAAAACCTCTTTTTTCCACCCCAATTTCATTTTTTCCATCCCAATTTCATTTTATCCCCTATTTTTTTCCTCCTTTTCTCCATCCCAATTTCATTTTATTCCCTATTTTTCCCTCCTTTTCTCCATCCCAATTTCATTTTATTCCCGATTTTTCCCTCCTTTTCTCCATCCCAATTTCACTTTATTCCCGATTTTTCCCCTCCTTTTCTCCATCCCAATTTCATTTTATCCCCATTTTTTCCTCCTTTTCTCCATCCCAATTTCATTTTATTCCCGATTTTTTCCCTCCTTTTCTCCCCTATTTTTTCCCTCCTTTTCTCCATCCCAATTTCATTTTATCCCCGATTTTTTCCCTCCTTTTCTCCATCCCAATTTCATTTTATTCCCTATTTTTCCCCTCCCTTCCACCACATTCCCAACCTCTATTTATTCCCCCACACCATTTTCTCATTTTTGACCTTTTTTCCCCATTTTTTCCACTTTTTTACCAATCCCAAATCTGCTCCGCGGGCCATAAAAGCGGGGAGGAAAAAAATCAAACGTTAACTCGTTCTTTTCGAGGGGCGGAAAAAGCTTTAATTATCGCGCCGCAATAATTACTGCCAAAGCCTCTCAGGCTCGCCTGGAATTATCCCCGCGCAAAATAAAAGAAGCGTCTCGACTTCAATTATTTCTCTGAGGACGCTTTTAAAGTTTTATTCCGTTGCTATCTTGGTTTTCTTTAATTTTTTAAATTTTTTTTTCACTGTTCTTTCACTCCCCACTGGGAATTTTTAAATTTTTTTGAGTTTTTTTTTTTTAAACCGAGGTAGAATTGAAATATTTCAATTTTTCCATCTTTTTGTCGTGTGGTGGAGGTGGAATTTAACCGTGAGCTGGAGGGGAACCCCCCTAAAATTCGGATTTTTGGCCTCGGATGGGGAAAGAGAGGGACAAAAAAACCCAAAAAAAATCAAATTAAAGTGGAAAAAAGCTGGAAAATCCAGCAGGAATTGCGGGGGGTTCGGAGTCGTTATTAACCGAGGAGCGTCTGGGAAATATTTGCTGAGTGCGAGAAATGAAATTTCCAAATCCTCCCCCTGAGTTTTGCGGCGCTGGAAAATTGCAGCGCTGGCATCCGAGGGGCAACTCGGGCTCCGCCAATAAAAGAGAAATTTAAATTTCTCTGCTCTGCACCAACACCCCTCCCCGAGGGTTTTTTGGGGTTTTTTTTCGTGGGAAGAAGGGGGAAAAAAGGGGGAAATGGGAAAAAAATGAGTGAAATGGAGGAGGGTGAGATGAAGGGGGAAAAAAGGGGGGAAAAATAAAGAATAAAGTGAAAAAGAGTGAAATTAAGGAGGATGAGGTGAGGAATGAGAGGAAGGATGAGAAGAAGGGGAAAAAAAGGGGAAAAATAAATAATAAAGTGAAAAAAGAGTGAAATTAAGGAGGATGAGATGAAGGATTAGAAAAAGGGGGGGAAAAAGGGGGAAAATAAAGAATAAAGTGAAAAAAGTAAGAAATGAAGGAGGATGAGATGAAGAATGAGATGAAGAATGAGATGGAGGAAAAAAAAGGGGGAAAATAAAGAAATAAAATTAAAAAATAATGAAATGAAGGAGGATGAGATGAAGGATGAGAAGAAGGATGAGATGAAGGATAAAAAAGGGGGGGAAATAGAGAATAAAGTGAAAAACAGTGAAATTAAGGAGGATGAGATGAAGAATGAGAGGAAGGATGAGAAGAAGGGGAAAAAAAGGGGAAAAATAAAGAATAAAGTGAAAAAAGAATGAAATTAAGGAGGATGAGATGAAGGATTAGAGGAAGGGGGAAAAAAGGGGGAAAAATAAATAATAAAATGGAAAAGAGTGAAATTAAGGAGGATGAGATGAAGGATGAGATAAAGAATGAGATGAAGAGTGAGATGAAGGAAAAAAAAGGGGAAAAATAAAGAATAAAATTAAAAAGAATGAAATTAAGGAGGATGAGATGAGGAATGAGATGAAGAATGAGATGAAGAAAGAAAAAGGGGGAAAATAAAGAATAAAGTGAAAAAAGAAGGAAATGAAGGAGGATGAGGTGAAGAATGAGATGAAGGGGAAAAAAAGGGGGGAAAATAAAGAATAAACTGAAAAAAGAATGAAATTAAGGAGGATGAGGTGAAGGATGAGAAGAAGGATGAGAAGAAGGATGAGATGAAGAAAGAAATGAAGAATAAAATGAAAAAAGAGTGAAATGAAGGAGGATGCGGTGAAGGATGAGAGGAAGAGTGAGATGAAGAGTGAGATGAAGAATTAAATGAAGAATTAAATGAAGGAGGACGAAATGAAGGAGTGAAACTTGTGGGGGCTCCGAGGGGGGGTCCCCGCCTCAAATTCGGACTTTCGACTCATCCCCCAACGCATCCCCAGCGCGAGGAGGAGGAAGAGGAAGAGGAGGAGGAGGAAGAGGCGATGCTCCAGATAGAAAAATCCGGATTTTCACTCGAGCTCGGGGTTGGCAGCGCCGGCGAGGAGCGGGCTCGTAAAAACGCGAGCGCTTTTTATGGATTTCGGCATCGACAACAACAACAACATCCCCGGCTCGAGGGCGCTGCGCGGTTCGTTAAAAACACTTTACGGCCTTTTTTGGGGCCGTTAGAAACTCGATTTTCCCTCCTCCCCCCCTTTCCCGGCGATGGTTGAAAGCTTGATCAATAATAAGGGAATTGATCATTAAAATGTTAAATATGACTAGCTCGTTTGTTTTAAAATATGTTTAGGGTGAGGAGCCGTACGATTTGATAACTTGTATTAAAATACCAATTACATTTATAGGACCTTTTAAAACCGGCGGCAATTAAATCGCGTTCTTTTACAGTTTTCCAAAGCGACCCTGACATTTCAAAAGGCTGAAACTGCCTCGTTAAAATTTCCAAATTAACGGCGGCGAAGCGCTCCTCTTTAATTTTCCAACACTCCCCCCACTCCAAAAAAATAAATAAATTAAAAAAAAAACTCAAATCAATCTTTTGGGGTGGTCCGGCTCGGTGATTTGTTGCGAGGCGGGCGATATCTCATTAATGGGGGTAGTTAAACATATTTAATCCGTATATTCACCCCACCTCCTCCTCCTCCTTCCTTCTCCCTCCCCTCTCCCGCTCCCCCCTGGCTGCTTTTTTTTTTTTTTCCTCCTTTATTCTCCCACACTCTTCCTCTCCCGATCGTGCGGGCGCGGAGTCCGTGCGGAGTTAAGGAGAAGCCAATCGGGTGAGGCTTCGCTAATAGATGCAAATGATCACGAAAAGACACTGCAAAATATGAAACAACTCATTTGCGCCGAAGTAAATCACTGAAAACTGTTTATGAACTGGCATCTCTTCTTGGAAATGTAAAGCGAGAACTCTCGAAGTGGCGATTTTTTTTTTTTTTTTTTTTTTTTGGGGTGTTTTTGTTGTTGAAAGGGGTCGCGGAAGGGGGGGGTGGGGGGGGAGGAAAAGAATTCCGATATCATGCGGGCTTAGAGTTTTGATTATATCCTCCTTTTATATTCCTGGAAATCACAAAGTGTCGTCGCTTTGAGTCTCGGCGCTATTTTTTTTTTTATTTTGGTGTTGTTTTTTCCTGCTAATAGATTCCGGCGCTCTGGTTTGTTGTTGTTGTTAAGCGAGGGGAGGTGATTTTTTAATTTTTTTTAATTTTTTGGGGGTTAAACAACAAAAAAAAAATCAGAAAAGAACAAAAAAAAAAGCCAAGCCAACAAACCCCTCCGATTGAAATTAAAATGAGCTCCTACTTCGTCAACTCACTCTTCTCCAAATACAAAACCGGCGACTCCCTGCGCCCCAACTACTACGACTGCGGCTTCGCGCAGGATCTGGGGGGCAGACCCACCGTGGTGTACGGACCGGGCGCGGGTGGAACCTTCCAGCACCCTCCGCAGCTGCAGGAGTTCTACCACGGCGCCTCGTCGCTCTCCAGCTCCCCGTACCAGCAGAACCCGTGCGCCGTGGCGTGCCATGGCGAGCCGGGCAATTTCTACGGCTACGAGCCGCTGCAGCGGCAGAGCCTCTTCGGGCCGCAGGAGCCCGAGCTGGTGCAGTACGCGGACTGCAAGCTGGCCGGAGGGCTGGCCGAGGAGGCGGAGAGCTCGGAGCAGAGCCCTTCTCCCACCCAGCTCTTCCCCTGGATGCGGCCGCAAGGTGAGGAGAGAGCGGCGAGATTCATTCCGCTTTTTGTTTCATTTCTTGTTTTTAACTTGTCCTCCCTCCTCTTCTTCTCGCCCTTCCTCCCTGGATGTGGCCGCAAAGTGAGGAGAGAGCGGCGAGATTCCGCTTTTTGTTTAATTTCTTGTTTTTAACTTCTCCTCCCTCCTCTTCTTCTCGCTCTTCCCCCCTGGATGCGGCCGCAAAGTGAGGAGAGAGCGGCGGGATTCCTCCCCGTTTTGTTTAATTTCTTAGTTTTAACTTCTCCTCCCCGTCTTCTTCTCTCTCTTCCCCCCGGATGCAAGGTGAGGAGAGAACAGCGAGATTCCCCTTTTTGTTTAATTCCTTATTTTTAACTTCTCCTCCTCCTCTTCTTCTCGCTCTTCCCCCCTGGATGCGGCCGCAAAGTGAGGAGAGAGCGGCGAGATTGATTCCACTTTTTGTTTAATTTCTTGTTTTTAACTTCTCCTCCTCCTCTTCTTCTCGCTCTTCCTCCCTGGATGCAAGATGAGGAGAGAGCGCCGAGCTTCCCCTTTCTGTTTAATTCCTCATTTTTAACTTCTTCTCCCTCTCTTCTTCTCGCTCTTCCCCCCAGATGCGGCCGCAAAGTGAGGAGAGAGCTTCCCCTTTTTATTTAATTCCTTATTTTTAACTTCTCCTCCTCCTCTTCTTCTCGCTCTTCCGCCCGGATGCGGCCACAAGGTGAGGCGAGAGCACCGAGTTTCGCCTTTTCGTTTAATTCTTATTTTAACTTCTCCTCCCTCCTCTTCTTCTCGCTCTTCCTCCTGGATGTGGCCGCAAAGTGAGGAGAGAGCGGCGAGATTGATTCCCCTTTTTGTTTAATTCCTTAGTTTTAACTTCTCCTCCTCCTCTTCTTCTCGCTCTTTCCCCCGGATGCAAGGTGAGGAGAGAGCGGCGAGTTTCCTCTTTTTGTTTAATTCCTTATTTTTAACTTTTCCTCCTCCTCTTCTTCTCCCTCTTCCCCCTGGATGCGGCCACAAGGTGAGGCGAGAGAGCCGAGCTTCCCTTTTTGTTTAATTCCTTATTTTTAACTTTTCCTCCTCTTCTTCTCTCTCTTCCCCCCGGATGCAAGGTGAGGAAAGAACAGCGAGCTTCCTCCCCTTTTCATTTAATTCCTTATTTTTAACTTCTCCTCCTCCTCTTCTTCTCTCTCTTCCCCTGGATGCGGCCGCAAAGTGAGGAGAGAGCGACGAGCTTCCCCTTTTTGTTTAATTTCTTATTTTTAACTTCTCCTCCCTCTCTTCTTCTTGTTCTTCCCCCTGGATGCGGCGGCAAGGTGAGGAGAGAACAGCGAACTTCCTCCCCCTTTTCATTTTAATTCTTATTTTTTCCTTCTCCTCCTCCTCTTCCTCTCCCTCTTCCCCCTGGATGCGGCCACAAGGTGAGGCGAGAGCACCAAGTTTCCCCTTTTCATTTAATTTCTTATTTTTTCCTTCTCCTCCTCCTCTTCCTCTCTCTCTTCCCCCCGGCCCCAAGGTGAGGCGAGAGCGCCGAGCTTCCCCTTTTTGTTTCATTTCATTTTATTTTATTTTTCCTTCCCCTCCTCTTCCCCCTCTCCTTTTTCCTCCCTTTCTGTCCCCTTCTCTCTCTCCCGCTGCCTTTTCTCTGGCCGCGTTTTTGCTGCGCTTTACGGGGGCTCAACTTTTGCACTTGTAAATTGCTTTATCGTTTAATTACCCTGAAGGAGCCCTTTTCTTCTGGGGGGCTGAGCGAGCCGCGCTTTGCTGGGGGAGGAAGCGTCCCTAAACTTTATGGCACTTTTTTACAACCCTCCAAAAAAAAAAACAACAAAAAACCTTCATTTTTTGTTCTCCTCTCTCCGCTGCCTCTCTCCCGGCTTCAGATTTTTAGTTATTTTCTCTCCCACCTTCAGATTTTCATTTATTTCCATTCTCGCCTTCAGATTTTCATTTATTTCCATTCTCGCTTCAGATTTTCATTTATTTCCATTCTCGCTTCAGATTTTTGTTTATTTCCATTCTCAGCTTCAGATTTTTGTTTATTTCCATTCTCAGCTTCAGATTTTTTTTTATTTTCTCTCCCCGCTTTCAGATTTTCATTTATTTCCATTCCCCGCTTCAGATTTTTGTTTATTTCCATTCTCGCTTCAGATTTTTGTTTACTTCCATTCCCAGCTTCAGATTTTTGTTTATTTCCATCCCCAGCTTCAGATTTCTTTTTATTTTCTCTCCCGCTTTCAGTTTTTCATTTATTTCCATCCCCACCTTCAGATTTTCATTTATTTCCATTCCCACCTTCAGATTTTCATTTATTTCCATCCCCACCTTCAGATTTTCATTTATTTCCATTTTTTTGGGGGTGGTTTGAGGGTGCGATATCACTCGGGGTGGGCTGAGCGCGACCCCCCTTGCCCTTCCCCCTTCCCCTCCCTCATCCCCCTTGCCGGATCTGCCTCTCCCACCCCGAGCCTGGTTTCTGTCTGTCCTTCTCAAGCTCCGTCTGTCCTTCCCACCCCTCTGCCGTCCCCCCAGCAGCCGCCGGCCGCAGGAGGGGGAGGCAAACCTACAGCCGCTACCAGACGCTGGAGCTGGAGAAGGAATTCCTATTTAATCCCTACCTGACCCGCAAGAGGAGGATCGAGGTCTCGCACGCCCTGGGCCTGACGGAGAGGCAGGTGAAAATCTGGTTCCAGAACCGGAGGATGAAATGGAAAAAGGAGAACAACAAAGACAAGTTTCCCAGCAGCAAATGCGAGCAGGAGGAACTGGAAAAGCAGAAAATGGAAAGGGCGCAGGAGGCGGACGAGGAAGGGGAAGCGCACAAGGGGGATAAGAAATAAAAGGGGATTTTTAAGGACTGGGAAAAAAGGGTGAGAGATGCTGCTGGGGAGAGGGGAGGGGGTGGCAGAGCCCCCCCGAGCCCCCCGCGAACGCTGGAAGAAACGAGGGGGGGACACATAAAAAAAAACCCCAACAAACACAAAGCGCGCGGACAAAAAAAATCTAAAAAATTTAAAAAAAAAGAGAAATCCTACAAAAAAAAGAAGAGAAACCCCACAAAAAAACCCCTTTTATTGCTGTAAAACAATTTAGCCGCGAGCTGTCGCGATAATCCTCCGACACAATGAGGGGAGGCGGGAGGATCCGGGAGCTCCGGGCCGCTTTTGGCCAGTTATTAACTAGCGGTAGTGAAACGCAATAGCTTCTGTAAAACATGACTGTGAAATCCTCTCTCTGTCCGTCTGTCTGTCTGTCTCTCTCTTCTTTCCGGGGGGCGTCGTGGGGGGTGGGTTGGTTGCCATAGCTTTCAGCGCTAGAGGAGTTCTGTGATATTACATTTGTGCACTTTTTTGGATGGTTTTTTCTTTAATTATTTGAATTTTTTATTGATTTCCTGGCCCTGATTTGGGGTTTTTTTTGTTGTTGTATTTTTTTGTTGTTGTGTTTTTTTTGTAGTTGTATTTTTTTGTAGTTGTGGTTTTTTTGTTGTTGTATTTTTTGTACTTGTATTTTTTTTGTTGTTGTGTTTTTTTTGTAGTTGTATTTTTTGTTGTTGTGTTTTTTTTGTTGTTGTATTTTTTTGTACTTGTATTTTTTTTGTTGTTGTATTTTTTTTGTAGTTGTATTTTTTTTGTAGTTGTATTTTTTTGTTGTTGTATTTTTTTGTTGTTGTATTTTTTTATTGCTGTATTTTTTTTGTTGTTGTATTTTTTTTGTAGTTGTATTTTTTGTTGTTGTATTTTTTTGTAGTTGTATTTTTTTTGTTGTTTTTTTTTTTGTCTTTTTTTTGTAATTTTTTTGGTGTTTTCTCTTTTTGTTGTGGTTTATCTGTACGTGCTGGAGGTAGCTATCGAGACAAACATCCCAACAACATGAAACTGCCTATTTATGCTGTAGTTATCTCTCTCTTTCTCTCTCTCTCCTCACTTTCCCCTCCTCTCCGTTAGTCAGATTCGCTTTTTCCTTTTTTTCCCCTTTTCCCCCCGATTTTTCAATGTCTCCTCCACCAGAAAAAAAAACAAAAAAAATCAAAAAAAACCCTAAAAAAAAGCGTTTTTTCTCTCTTTTAGTTAGCATGCGCACAGTGAAGCGAGTCGTAAAGTGATCTTTAGGTTAACTGTGATAAAAAACAAAAAAAAAAAGAAATGTATACTGTATCCGTGAATTACTTTATTGGGGGAACTAATGCGAGATTTTGTTGTCCTTTCACCACTTTGTTCTATTGTCTAAACCTGGAAGCGGCGGAAGAAAAGTCACAATAAACTTGGCGAGCGACAATCCCGTGACATCATTCCTTTCGTGCCCCCGCTCCGCTTCCTCCGAAAGGAAATTTAAAAAAAATTCAATTTTGTGCGCGGACAAAAAGGCAAAAATTCCGCCGGGTTGGGGTCGGGGAGGGGGGAACCGCTGCTCTTCTTCCTCCTCTTCCTCCTGGCAGCTCCTCTGGGTGAGTTTCGCGGTTTTTTGGGGGTTTTTTTAAATTTTTTATATTTTTTAATGCCCGCGGGCGCTCCTGGAAATGGCATCGAGAGGAGCGCAGCTGGGCCGGGGATGCTCGGTCACCTTGGGCACCATTGTCCGTTTTTCCTGCCTCCCCCTGAGGTTGTTTTTTAATTTCTTTCATTTCTTTTTACCTCCCCCACCACCCCCCTCCCCTCCCCTTCCCCCCATCCCGCCGCCTCCTCTGGCGAGGAATAAAAATAGGGGGGAAAAAAAATTAAAAAAATAAAAATAAGAGTCAGCTCGCGACTTTTTGGGGTGGTTTCTGCGCTTCTCGGGCAGTTGGAGGCGCAGCGCTCCCGATTTTCTTTAATTCTTTATTTTCTCCCGACGACAACAGCAGCGCAGCTCCCAAATAAATAAATAAATCCGGTCCGGAGCTGAAAACGCCATTTGGGGGGTGGCAAAAAAATGTAAAAAATTTTTAAAAAGACGCCTGGAACTATTAGGGATCAATGAGACGTTTGTATTTTAATTTTTTTTTTTTTTTTGGGGGGGGGTGGTGAGGAGGGGGTCGAGGCGAGGGGGGAGGGGAGGGAATTATGGAACAATCGGGAGAAAAAGTAACCGGGAACCGAGGAAATGATGCGAAGGAGGGGGAAATTGAGCCGCGATCGATCAAGGGATGAACAAAACTCCCCTTTCCCTTCCCTCCAGCAGAGAGAGACCGAGAGAGCCTCGCTGGTTTGTGGCCAGCGCGCTCCTCGCCCCCTCCCCTTTTCCTTGCTCTTTTTTGTTTTTATTTTTATTTTTTTTTATTTTTTCCTCCTTTTCTCCGAGCTGAAAACCGATCGCGGCTCCGGCGCGATTTTTCCCCCCTCCCGCTGTTTCCAGCTCGGATTTTTTTTTTTTTATTTTAATAGGGCATCAATTATTTATCATATTTGATAAATCCGGCCGCACACTCCCGTGCCCCCGAGGAGGGGGATGCCGCCGATTGGCGCCGGTGCGCCCACGTGCCCGCGCGTCACCGGGGGCCGGGAGGGAGAAAAAAAAAATCCCCTTTTTGGTGTAAATCTGGACTCTAATTCCCTAATATATCACCGCTACCTCGTAAAACCGACACTAAAACGTCCCGACCTACAAATCACCCGGCCAAATTATGAGTTCATTGTATTACGCCAACGCTTTATTTTCTAAATACCAAACCGCCGCTCCGGTTTTCCCGTCCGGAGTCTTCCCCGAGCAAACTTCTTGCGCTTTCGCCTCCGGCGGCCAACGCGCCGCTTATGGGGCCGCCTCCGCGCCTCCCTTCGCCGCCTCCGTGCCCGGCCTCTACTCGGGGGGCAGCTCCGTGCACCCCCAGCCCCCCAGCGGGTATCCCCCCGCCTCGGGGTTCGGTCTGGAGCCCGGTTCGTTCTGCGGCGCGTTCGAGCAGAGCCTGCCCGTGATGTGCCCCGGGGACGGCGGCAAGAGCGACGCGAGGGACGCGGAGCTGCCCGGGGACGGCGGCTTGAGGATCTACCCCTGGATGAGGAGCGCAGGTAGGGCTGGGGAGGGGGTCGGGGGTCGTCCGGGAGGGGGAGGATCCGGGGAGGATCTGGGGAGGGGGTGGGGGGTTCGCTGGAGGAGGAGGAAGGGGTGGGGGTCGTCCCCCGGGACGCGGAGCTGCCCGGGAACGGTGGCTTGCGGATCTACCCCTGGATGAGGAGCGCAGGTAGGGCTGGGGAGGGGGCTGGGGGTCGTCCGGGAGGGGGAGGGGGTGAGGAGGATCTGGGGAGGATCTGGGGAGGATCCGGGGAGGGGGTGGGGAGGGGGTGGGGGTCATCCGGGAGGGGGAAGATCCGGGGAGGATCTGGGGAGGGGGTGGGGGTCGTCCCCCGGGACGCGGAGCTGCGCTAGAAGCGACCCCCGGGACTCGGAGCTGCCCGGAGACGGCGGCTTGAGGATCTACCCCTGGATGAGGAGCGCAGGTAGGGCTGGGGAGGGGGCTGGGGGTCGTCCGGGAGGGGGAGGATCCGGGGAGGATCTGGGGGGTTCGCTGGAGGAGGAGGAAGGGGGTGGGGGTCGTCCCCAGGGACGCGGAGCTGCCCGGGGACGGCGGCTTGAGGATCTACCCCTGGATGAGGAGCGCAGGTAGGGCTGGGGAGGGGGCTGGGGGTCGTCCGGGAGGGGGAGGATCCGGGGAGGATCTGGGGAGGGGGTGAGGGGTTCGCTGGAGGAGGAGGAAGGGGTGGGGGTCGTGCCCAGGGACGCGGAGCTGCCCGGGGACGGCGGCTTGCGGATCTACCCCTGGATGAGGAGCGCAGGTAGGGCTGGGGAGGGGGCTGGGGGTCGTCCGGGAGGGGGAGGATCCGGGGAGGGGGTCGGGGTTCGCCCGGGAGGGGGACGATCTGGTGGGGGGTTCGCTGGAGGAGGAGGAAGGGGCTGGGGGTCGTCCCCCGGTTCGTTTCGTGACGTTTCAGTGGAAAAGAGAGAAGGGTGGGGGTGGGGGTGGGGGTGGGGGTGGGGGGGAGGCACACACCCCCCCCTCACCCACCCTCCCCTCCCCTCCCCATCCCGGCCTCCCCCACCCCCCCCGTGCCGTAAATCCGCGCTTTTCGCTTGAAATATTCATCGCGGTTGTTGTGTCTGTTTGTCCGGGAAGGGACGGACGGAATGACGGCCCCGCTGCTGCTGTGCGGACGGACAGAGGGACTCGGGGGGCTTTGAGGGTCGGGGGGTTTGCTTTGGGGACCCCCTCGCCGGGAGAGCCGCGCCTCGGTCAAAACCCCGAGCGGCCAGGAGCGGGACGGACGGACAGACGGACCGAGGGAGGGATGTCGCATAAAGCAGGACGCGTTCTGTCCGCGTTCTGTCCTTCTGTCCCCAAAGCCCCGCGGAAATCCCTTCTGGGGTGCCCCGCTCCGGGTCACGGCGGCCCCGCGCCCGTCCCGACCCCGCCGGTGCCTCCGGTGCCCCGCGCGCTCCGGCTCGGGGCATTAACGTCAATTAAAGAGTAATTAATTGCCCCGTCCCCCCCGCGGGAGGGGCCCGGCGCGGCCCCGCTGCCCCCGGGAGAGCCCCGGGACCGGGATGGGAACGGAGCCGCCGGTTCCGTGTCCGTGGTCACTCGTGGGGACGGTCAGGGTGTCCGTGGTCACTCCTGGGGCCGGTCAGGGTGTCCGTGGTCACTTCTGGAGCTGGTGACAGTGTGAGTGGTCACTCCTGGGGCCGGTCAGAGTGTCCGTGGTCACTCCTGGGGACGGTCAGGGTGTCCGTGGTCACTCCTGGGGACGGTCAGGGTGTCCGTGGTCACTCCTGGGGCTGGTGACGGTGTCCGTGGTCACTCCTGGGACCGGCCAGGGTCACTCGTGGGACCGATCAGGGTGTCCGTGGTCACTCCTGGGACCGGTGACAGTATGAGTGGTCACTCCTGGGGCTGCTCACGGTGTCCGTGGTCACTCCTGGGGCTGGTCACAGTGTGAGTGGTCACTCCTGGGGCCGGTCACGGTGCCCGTGGTCACTCCTGGGACCGGTGAGGGTGTCCATGGTCACTCGTGGTCCTGCTCCCGGTGTCAGTGGTCACTCCTGGGACCGGCCAGGGTGTCCATGGTCACTCCTGGGACTGCTCCCAGGGCCCGTGGTCACTCGTGGTCCTGCTCCCGGTGTCCGTGGTCACTCCTGAGGCTGCTCCCGGTGCCCGTGGTCACTCCTGGGGCCGGTCACGGTGTCCATGGTCACTCCTGGGGCCGGTCACAGTGTCTGTGGTCACTCCTGGTCCTGCTGCTGGTGCCCGTGGTCACTCCTGGGGCCGCTCATGGTGTCCATGGTCACTCTTGGGACCGGTGACAGTGCCTGTGGTCACTCCTGGGGCTGGTCACGGTGCCCGTGGTCACTCGTGGTCCTGTTCCCGGTGTCCGTGGTCACTCCTGGAGCTGGTCAGGGTGCCTGTGGTCACTCCTGGGGCCGGTCAGGGTGTCCATGGTCACTCCTGGTCCTTCTCCCGGTGCCCGTGGTCACTCCTGGGGTGCCCGTGGTCACTCCTGGAGCTGGTCAGGGTGCCCGTGGTCACTCCTGGGGTGCCCGTGGTCACTCCTGGGGTGCCTGTGGTCACTCCTGGGGCTGCTCCCAGTGCCTGTGGTCACTCCTGGGGTGTCCGTGGTCACTCTTGGGGCTGCTCCCGGTGCCCGTGGTCACTCCTGGGGCCGGTCACGGTGCCCGTGGTCACTCCTGGGGTGCCCGTGGTCACTCCTGGTCCTGCTCCCGGTGCCCGTGGTCACTCCTGGTCCTTCTTCCGGTGCCCGTGGTCACTCGTGGGGTGCCCGCGGTCACTCCCGGTCCTGCCCACGCCGCCCAGATCTCCCGAGCAGGGCCGGGAAGGCGGCGCTGCCCGGCCGGGGAGCGGCTCGGGGGGATCCCGGCCGTGCGCTCCTTTCCCATCCCCAACTCCCGAGCATCATCCCCGCTCCTCCCGGGAAAAATCCGCCGCGGGACCGACCGGGAGAGCTCGGGGGCGAGCCGGGACCGGCCGGGGAACCGGAGAGCAGCGCGGCAGCGGCGGCAGAGCGGTTCGGGCGGGCGGGATTTCCACCCTCACTTATTTGGTGGCCACTTCTTCCCATTCCCTGCCCCATAACTCATGGGTTTTTACAGTTGATTTATCAAAGAGCGAATATTTCTGGTCGTAAACATTTCATCTCCGCTTTTATCCCAGTTTAAATTTAAGGAGTTCGCTCCCCCCTTCCCCTGCTCGCTGCTCTTTCAGCCCGCCGGGATCGGAGCTGGGGAAAAAACAGCGAAACTCCCAAAATTTAAAAAATAAAATATAAAATCTGCGAAAAGCAGCACAGCTCGACTCGGGGTGTAAAAAAGGGGGATCCCCTCGCTGGCAGCCCCCCTTTCCCGCTGGAATTCCATCCCGGAGCGGAGATGGAGCTGTCACCCCCATTCAGCCGTTTATGGCTCTCCCTCCTCCTCCTCCTCCTCCTCCTCAGCGGATTTTACAACCCGCATTCCACGACCGGCGCATTTTTTACTTTACAGCTCGGCCCGGGCGATTTTCCCCTTTTTTTTCCCTTATTTTTTAAATTTTTTACCCCTTTTTTCCTTTTCATGATCGGATCTTTTCTTAAAAAAAAGAAAACCAAAAAAAAACCCCAAAAAAGGGAAATAAAAGGGTGGAGTTTTGGGGGTGGAAAAGGAAAGGGAGACACATTTTTTACTTTACAGCTCGGCCGGGGCGATTTTCCCCTTTTTTTCCCCTTATTTTTAAATTTTTTCCTTTTCATGATCGGATCTTTTCTTAAAAAAAGAAAACCAAAAAATAAATTTTAAAAAAAAGGAAATAAAAGGGAAATAAAAGGGTGGAGTTTTGGGGGTGGAAAAGGAAAGGGAGACACATTTTTTACTTTGCTCGGCCGGGGCGATTTTCCCCTTTTTTTCCCTTATTTTTTAAAATTTTTTCCCCCTTTTTTCCTTTTAATGATTGGATTTTTTCTTAAAAAAAGAAAACCAAAAAATAATTTTAAAAAAAGGAAATAAAAGGGAAATAAAAGGGTCGAGTTTTGGGGGTGGAAAAGGAAGGGGAGACACATTTTTTACTTTACAGCTCGGCCGGGGCGATTTTCCCCTTTTTTTTCCTTATTTTTTAAAAAATTTTTTCCCCTTTTTTTCCTTTTAATGATCGGATCTTTTTCTTCAGAAAAAGAAAACCAAAAAACCAAAAAAAAGGGAAATAAAAGGGTGGAGTTTTGGGGGTGGAAAAGGAAGGGGAGACACATTTTTAATTTACAGCTCGGCCCGGGCGATTTTCCCCTTTTTCTTTCCTTATTTTTTAAATTTTTTACCCCTTTTTTTCCTTTTCATGATCGGATCTTTTCTTAAAAAAAGAAAACCAAAAAATAAATAAAAAAAAAAAGGAAATAAAAGGGATAAAAGGGTGGAGTTTTGGGGCTGGAAAAGGAAAGGGAGACACATTTTTTACTTTACAGCTCGGCCGGGGCGATTTTCCCTTTTTTTTCCTTATTTTTAAAGAATTTTTTCCCCTTTTTTTCCTTTTAATGATTGGATTTTTTCTTAAGAAAAAGAAAACAAAAAAATAATAAAGAAAAAGGAAATAAAAGGGAAATAAAAGGGTGGAGTTTTGGGGGTGGAAAAGGAAGGGGAGACACATTTTTACTTTACAGCTCGGCCGGGGCGATTTTCCCCCTTTTTTTCCTTATTTTTTTAAATTTTAAATTTTTTAAATTTTATATTTTAAATTTAAAAAGGTTTTTTTTCTTTTTTCCTTAAAAAAAACCCCAAAAAACCCCAAAAAACCAAACCGAGGCTCTTCCCATCCCCGCACCCCAAAAAAAAACCGGCCTGGAGAGGGAGGAGAAAAAACCCCAAAATGCCCCAAAATCCAGCGGGGGGATCCAAAGCTTCTGGAACCTTCCAGGAGGGCAGGGGGGAGGGAGAGGAGCGGCCGCGGGGTTTGGGGGGGTTTGGGGGATCCCCCTCCTCTCCCTCTGTCCGAATTTCCCAATTTCGGGGTCCGCATCCTCAATTTTTGGGGTCCGCATCCCCAGTTTCGGGGTCCGCATCCCCAATTTTTGGGGTCCGCATTTCCCAATTTCGGGGTCCGCATCCCCAATTTTTGGCGTCCGCATCCCCAATTTTGGGGTCCGCATCCCCAGTTTCGGGGTCCGCATCCCCAATTTTTGGGGTCCGCATCCTCAATTTTTGGGGTCCGCATTTCCCAATTTCGGGGTCCGCATCCCCAATTTCGGGGAATGAAATGAAATGAAATGAAATGAAATGAAATGAAATGAAATAAAATAAAATAAAATAAAATAAAATAAAATAAAATAAAATAAAATAAAATAAAATAAGATGAAATGAAATGAAATGAAATGAAATGAAATGAAATAAAATAAAATAAGATAAGATAAAATAAGATAAAATGAAATGAAATGAAATGAAAATAAAATAAAATTAAATTAAATTTAAAAAAATTTAAAAAAATTAAAAAATAAAGTAAAATAAGATAAAATGAAATGAAATGAAATGAAATGAAATAAAATAAAATGAAATAAAATAAGATAAAATAAGATAAAATGAAATGAAATGAAATGAAAATTAAATTAAATTAAAAAAAATAAAATAAAAATAAAATAAAATAATTTAAAAAAATAAAGTAAAATAAAATAAAAATAAAAATAGAATAGAATAGAATAAAATAAAATAAAATAAAATAAATTAAAAATTAAAAAAATAAAATAAAATAATAAAAAAATAAAATAAAACCAGACCAAAACAGCCCCAAAACCGCCCGGAACTTCCCCAAATCTGCTTTTATTCGACAGGGACGGACAGAAAGCGCGGCAGACAGACGTACACCCGCTACCAGACGCTGGAGCTGGAGAAGGAATTCCACTTCAACCGCTACCTGACGAGGAGGAGGAGGATCGAGATCGCGCACTCGCTCTGCCTCAGCGAGCGCCAGATCAAGATCTGGTTCCAGAACCGCCGCATGAAGTGGAAAAAAGAAAATAAAAACGCCTGTCCCGGCTCCGGAGGGCGGGAAAAAACCGAGGAGGATGAGGAGGAGTGAGGAGGATGAAGGGAGAGAGAGGGAAAAAAAAAAACCCGGCGAAAAAATGGAAAAAAATGGACAAAAAATCAAAATATCGCTGGTGATTTTCGCTCATTGCGAAAAAAAAAAAATACTACCTATGTTAGAATCTCTTTTTTTTGGGTTGTTTTCATTTTTGTACGATAGAATCCGACCTGTTCCGTGTGGCTTTAGAGTCGCGATAGTCGCGATTTGGATTTTTTTGTTTTTTTTTCCCTACGTGAGCCTTCCTCTAGCAGCAGTAATCCGTAAATCGCTGTCAGTTTGGATGTGGATTTTTGGGGTTTTTTGGGGTTTTTTGGGGGTTTTTTTGGGGGGTGGTTTAGGAAGTCTCGTGGTCGTGTTTTTAGCACCTTTAATTTAGGAAAAAGCCGAATGTAAATGAGATTTTTAGAGCGTAGAATCCCGTGCGGAATAGGAGCGAGGATCCTTCCTCCTCCTCCTCCTCCTCCTCCTCGCGGTGTTGTTTTTTTTATTTTGTCTGTGGATAATTTTTATCTTCGTCGTTCGAGCCTTTATTGGGGAGAGAAACAAAAAAAAAAAGGGGAAAAAAAATAAAATTAAAAAAAAATTAAAATTAAAAAAAAATTAAAATTAAAAAAAAATTAAAAATAGAGTAAAAAATTTAAAAATAGAGTTAAAAAAATCAGATTAATTAATGAATATTGTGCTCCGTCCAATGTCGTCTATGGAAGTAGCGAATTATTTAATGGCTTTTTTTTTGGGGTTATTATTAATAATTATTGTTGTTATTATTAATATTATTATTATTATTTTCCTTCGTCTGTGATTATTATTCTTGGAAATAAAAAAGGAGATCGCCAACAATCCGCCTCTAGAGCTCATTAAAAACGGTAAAAAATCACAAATTTTTTGATATAAAGGGGATTAAATACAAAACAGAAAAAAATCCCAATTTTTTTTGAAATAAAGGTGATAAAATATCCTTTTACCCCCATTCACCACCTGAATTTTTCTCCTTCTCCTTCGATCCATCCCAAATCCCGGCGGTTTTCCCGAATTTCCTGAGGAATTTTTGATTTTCGGGGCTCTCTCCCCTCTGGGTTCTTTCTGAGGAAGGCAAAAAAGACAAAAAAAAAAAGGAATTTAAATAACCTGAAACGGCCCCAAAAAAATTCTCCTCGCTTCAATTCTTTCCATTTTTCCTTTGGCCGTTTTATTTCTTTATTATTTTCTTTTTAAAGGTTTAATTACTTTATTGAGGGCTCTTTCATTAGCGGCGAGCATCAAAGGGAGCGTGAAATAAATGAAAGCAATTAAATAATAAATTAAAGCGCGCGGGGGAAAGAAGGAGAGAAAGGAACAACAACAACAACAAAAAAAAGAAATTTAAAAGTCAACAAGGCAAAACAAAAGGAAATTTAAATTTGGAGCCGCGCTTTCCACCCTCCCCGCCCTTTTTTATTTTAAATTTAATTTAATTTAATTTAATTCTTTATTTCCGCTGCGGGGTTTTACTCGGCGAGATGGGGGTTAAAAATAAAGAAATAAAAATTAAAATAATAGTTTTTAAAAAGTGAAATAAACCCCCGAATTCAGAGCTCCGCATCTTCCTCTTCCTCTCTTCTTCCTCCCCTCGCTCCTTTTCCACCCTCCCCGGGGGATTTTAAAACAAAAAATAAATTTATTTATTTATTTTTTTTTTCCCCCAAAAAATGCGGCGCCACGTCAGGAGCGGCGCGCCCCCGGATTCGCTGCTGGCGCTAATTAGGGGATGGTAATTAAGAAAGGAGGAGCTGGTGAGGTTTTCCTCCGAATTCCCGAGTGGAGGGGGAAATCCGGGGGGGATCCGAGGAAATTCAGGGGGGAAATCCGGGGGGGATCCGGGGAAATCGGGGGGGAAATCCGGGGGGGATCCGGGGGGAAAATCCGGGAAAAATCCAGGGAAAGTCAGGGGGGAAATCCAGGGAATATCAGGGGGAAAATCCAGGGAAAATCGGGGGAAAATCAGGGGAAATCAGGGGGGAAATCCAGGGATAATCAGGGGAAAATCCAGGGGGAAAATCCGGGGAAAATCCAGGAGAAATCGGGGGGGAAATCCAGGGATATTGAGGGGAAAATCAAGAGGGGAGTCCGGGGAAAATCAGGGGGGAATCCGGGGAAAATCCAGGGAAAATCAAGAGGGGAATCCGGGGAAAATAATGGGAAATTCAGGGGGGAATCCGGGGAAATTCAGGGGGGAAATCCGGGAGAAATCAGGGGGGAAATCCGGGGAAAATCCAGGGAATATCAGGGGGAAAATCCAGGGAAAATCAGGGGGGAAATCCGGGGAATATCAGGGGGAAAATCAGTGGAAAATCCAGAGAAAATCAGGGGGGAAATCCAGGGAAAATCCAGGGAAAATCAGGGGGGAATCCGGGGAAAATCAGGGGGAATTCAGGGGGGAATCCAGGGAATATCAGGGGAAATTCAGGGGGGAAATCCAGGGAAAATCAGGAGGGGAAATCCGGGGAAATCAGGGGGAAATCCAGGGAATATCAGGGGAAATTCAGGGGGGAAATCCGGGGAAATTCAGGGGAAAATCAGGGGGAAATCAGGGGGGAAATCCAGGAGAAATCGGGGGGGAAATCCAGGGATAATCAGGGGGGAATCCAGGGAAAATCCAGGGAAAATCCAGGGGAAATCAGGGGGGAAATCAAGAGGGGAATCCGGGGAAAATCAGGGGAAATTCAGGGGGGAAATCCAGGGAAAATCCAGGGGAAATCAGGGGGGAATCCAGGGAAAATCAGGGGGGAAATCCAGGGAAAATCAGGGGGGAAATCCAGGGAAAATCAAGAGGGGAATCCGGGGAAAATCAGGGGAAATTCAGGGGGGAAATTCAGGGGGGAAATCCGGGGATAATCAGGGGGGAATCCAGGGGGAATCAGGGGAAATCAGGGGGAAAATCCAGGGAATATCAGGGGGAATCAGGGGAAAATCAGGGGGGAAATCCAGGGAAAATCAGGGGAAATCAAGAGGGGAATCCAGGGGATATCAGGGGGGAAATCCGGGGAAAATCCGGGGGAAATCAGGGGAAAATCAGGGGGAAATCCCGGGAATATCAGGGGGGAATCCAGGGGGAAAATTCAGGGTAAATCGGGGGGGAAATCCAAGGAAAAATCAGGGGGGAAATCCGGGAAAAATCCAGGGAAAGTCAGGGGGGAATCCAGGGAAAATCCGGGGGAAAATCAGGGGGGAAGTCCAGGGAAAATCCGGGAAAAATCCAGGGAAAATCAGGGGGGAAATTCAGGAAAAATCAGGGGGGAAATCCGGGGAAAATCCGGGGGAAGTCAGGGAGGAAATCCGGATAAAATCAGCGCAAAATCTCCTTTTCCCGCAGCAGAGCCAGGTCGGGGCGCGGGGGGTGAACCAATAAAAATCGAAGCCGCCGTTCCAGAATTTTCTGCCCCCTCTGCCGCTCCCGGAGCCGCCCCCCCTCCCCTTTCCTAGCGGGAATTGAGGCCAAATCCCGGGAAAAAAAAGGGAAAATCCGGGCTGGGATGGACCGGGGGGGGGTCGGGACACCCCAAAATCCTCCCCGGGGACCCCGAGGGGATGCGGGGGGGACGGGGCGGGATCCCCGGGGGGGTTCGGAGCTTTTCCTGCCTTAATTTCACCCCCCCGATCGCCCCTTTTACCTCAAAAGCGCCGATTACGACCCCAAAAATTAAAATAAAATGGAAAACGAGCATAAAATCGCCAATTTCGCTGTTTGACCGCGGCCGTGCTCGGTTCCATCCCTCCCAAAACCGCCGCTCTTTATTTCGGGGGGGTTTTTATTGTTCGGTAATTTTGATTATTCTATTTATTTTTTTGTGCTTCCCACCATATACGAGTCGAGGGTGGGGGTGAGAGAGGTGAAAAATGGAAAATTAAAAAATCCTCACCCCTATTTTTTATATATATATATATATTTAAATTTTTTTTTATTTTTTTTTGGTTTAAAAAATTAAAATAAAATACAAAAAGATGGCGGCTAAGGAAAAAAAAAAACCAGCCCGCCGTTCAACCCCTGCTCGTGAAGAAACGCCATAAATTCCTTGTTGTTTTATGAAAATTTACAACTTTCTGCAGGAACTCGATGAGCTCCTGGCTGCCGGGATTGGCCAGGCGCGGTCATGTGGAGCTCTCACCGTGAACATGAACTTTTTATCATTTCCCTGGTGGTTCTCTCGCACCATTCTTCTGGCCGCTGCACCTTGGGTCGGATCAGTGTCCTCCGTTGGGCTCTCGCCCCCTTTTTCTTTCTTTCTCCTCGTGGGTTTTTTGTTTTTTTGGGGTTTTTTCTGCCTGAACGGGGTAGGAGGAGAAGGGGGGGAATCGGCAGAACCGCACGCAGCCCCGGCGTCCCCCCCTCTGCTTTCCTAAAAACACCCCCAGAAAAAAAATTATATTTTTTTTCTTTAATTATCATCGTTATTTCCGTCGTTATTTTTAATATATCCTTCATTCTTAAATCTATTTTTTATCTAATTTTTATCTATTTTTTATCTATTTTTTTCTATTTTTTATCTATTTTTATCTAATTTTTATCTATTTTTTATTTAATTTCTATCTATTTTTTATCTATTTTTGTCTATTTTTAATCTAATTTTTATCTATTATTTATCTATTATTTTTATATATTTTTATCTATATTTTTATCTATTTTTATCTATATTTTATATATTTTTTATCTATTTTCTATCTATTTTTATCTATTTTCTATCTATTTTCTATCTATTTTCTATCTATTCTTTATCTATTTTCTATCTATTTTCTCTCTATTTTCTATCTAATTTTTATCTAATTTTTATCTAATTTTTATCTATTTTTCTCTAATTTCTATCTATATTTTTATCTAATTTTTATCTATTTTTTATCTATTTTTACCTATATTTTAATCTATTATTTATCTATTTTTTATCTATTTTTATCTATATTTTAACCTATTACTTATCTATTTTTTACCTATTTTTTATCTATTTTTTAACCTATATTCATCTAATTTTTACCTCTATCTTTATCTATTTTCTATCTATTTTTCACCCATTTTTAATCTATTTCTATCTATTTTTTCAAATTTATATTTCAATTTTATTTTTAATTTTAACTTCAACTTTAACTTTAACTTTAATTTTTAATTTTTAATTTTATTTTTATTTTTTATTTTTAATTCTATTTTTAATTTCAATTTTTAATTCTATTTTTAATCTCAATTTTCAATTCAATTTTAAATTTCAATTTGAATTTCATTTTCAACCCCGCACTCTCATTTTTGGGCACCCCACGGAAGGGGCAGAGCGGATTCTCCTCCTCCTCCACCGCTTTTTTTGCTCCTTTTTTCCCCGACGAGCGGCACAAAAATGCGAACGGCCCCGAGGAGCAGCGACCGGCGCTGGGCTCGGCCCAGATTCCCCGGCCTAAAGTTAAACCCGGTTTTATCTCGGCCGGCCCCAAATCCCCGCGGTTCGAGCAGGAAAGGACGGCCAAAGGTAAGGGCGGAACGCGCCTCGTTTTTCTTGTGATTTTGGGCAATTTGTGGATTTTTTCGGCGGTTTTTTGGTGAAAAATTGGATTTTTTGGAGGTGTTGTTGTTGTTGTTGTTGTTGTTTTGTGGTCCGGTCCGGCGCGGGGAGGAGGTGGGGAAGGGAAAAGGTGGGGAAGGGAAAAAGAAGGGTTGGAAATGGAGAGGGGGAAAAAATGGAGAGGGGAGGGGAAAAGAGAGAGAAATAAAAGTGGAAAAGGAAAATTATGCAGAGGAAAATGAGAGAAATAAAGGGGGGGAAATGAATGGAGAGGAAAAAGAGAAATGAAGGTGGGGGAAAATATTAATGGAGAGGGAAAAGAGAAATAAAGGTGGGAAAAATGAATGGAGAGGGAAAAGAGAAATAAAGGGGGGAAAATGAATGGAGGGGAAAAAGAGAGAAATAAAGGGGGGAAAAATGGATGGAGAGGGAAAAGAGAGAAATGAAGGGGGGGAAAATGGAGAGGGAAAAGAGAGAGAAATGAAGGTGGAAAAAGAAAATTAATGGAGAGGAAAAAGAGAAATAAAGGGGGGGGAAATGAATGGAGAGGGAAAAGAGAAATAAAGGTGGGGAAAAAATGAATGGAGAGGGAAAAGAGAGAAATTAAGGGGGGAAAAGAGAGAAATAAAGGGGGGGGGAAATAATGCAGAGGAAAAAGAGAAATAAAGGTGGAGAAAATGAATGGAGAGGAAAAAGAGAGAAATAAAGGTGGAAATAAAATGAATGGAGAGGGAAAAGAGAAATAAAGGGGGAAAAAATTAATGGAGAGGGAAAAGAGAGAAATGAAGGTGGAAAAAATATTAATGGAGAGGGAAAAGAGAGAAATGAAGGGGGGAAAAGAGAGAAATAAAGGTGGAAATAAAATGGAGAGGAAAAAGAGAGAAATGAAGGGGGAAAGGAATGGAGAGGAAAAAGAGAGAAATAAAGGTGGAGAAAATATTAATGGAGAGGGAAAAGAGAGAAATAAAGGTGGGGGAAAAATATTAATGGAGAGGGAAAAGAGAAAAATGAAGGGGGGAAAAGAGAGAAATAAAGGTGGGAAAAATATTAATGGAGAGGGAAAAGAGAGAAATAAAGGGGGGAAAATGAATGGAGTGGAAAAAGAAAATTAATGGAGAGGAAAAAGGGAGAAATGAAGGGGGAAATAAAATGAATGGAGAGGGAAAAGAGAGAAATAAAGGAGGGAAAAATGAATGGAGAGGGGAAAGAGAAATAAAGGTGGAAATAAAATGAATGGAGAGGGAAAAGAGAGAAATAAAGGGGGGGGAAAAAATAATGGAGAGGGAAAAGAGAAATAAAGGTGGAGAAAAAGATGAATGGAGAGGAAAAAGAGAGAAATGAAGGGGGGAAAAATGAATGGAGAGGGAAAAGAGAAATAAAGGTGGAGAAAAAATAATGGAGAGGGAAAAGAGAGAAATGAAGGGGGAAATAAAATGAATGGAGGGGAAAAAGAGAGAAATAAAGGGGGGAAAAGAGAGAAATAAAGCTGGAAATAAAATGAATGGAGAGGAAAAAGAGAGAAATAAAGGTGGGGAAAGGAATGGAGAGGGAAAAGAGAAATAAAGGTGGAAAAAATATTAATGGAGAGGAAAAAGAGAGAAATAAAGAGAGAAATAAAGAGAGAAATAAAGAGAGAAATAAAGAGAGAAATAAAGAGAGAAATAGAGAAATAAAGAGAGAAATAAAGGTGGGAAAAGGAGGAAAGGAAGAAATAACGATGGGGGAGGGAATAAAAGGAAAAAAGAGACCGAGACGAGAAAAATTGAGGCAGAAACGGCAGAAAAAGGAAGCGAAGGATCGGGAATTGGGGAATTGGGGAATTGGGGAATTGGGGAATTGGGGAATTGGGGAGGAAAAGGGAAATCGGGGAGGGGGATGCGCCGGAGCCGGGCGGGGTCACCTGGGGCCGTTTTGGGGCCGTTTCGGGGATTTTGGGGTTGGTTTGGCCGAGGTCCCGCCCGGGTTTTTTGGCGTCGCTCTCCTCGGTTGGTGGCGCGGGCGGCGTTCGGAGCTCAGGAGAGGGAAAAATCCGCGGATCGGCCTTGAGGGGGAAAATGGAAATAAAATGGGAAATAGAATGAAAAGAGCGAGAAAAAGAGGGAGGAGGAAAAAAATAAAAAAATAAAAGAGGAGTAAAAAATGAAAATAAAAGGGGAAACGGAATGAAAAGAGCGAGAAAAGGAGGGGGAGGAGGAAAATAAAATAAAAAAAATAAAGGAGGAGGAAAAAATGGAAATAAAACGGGAAACAGAATGAAAAGAGCGAGAAAAAGAGGGGGAGGAGGAAAATAAAATAAAAAAAAAAAGGAGGAGGAAAAAAAATGGAAATAAAACGGGAAACAGAATGAAAAGAGCGAGAAAAAGGAGGGGGAGGAGGAAAAATAAAATAAAAAAAAATAAAGGAGGAAAAAAAAATGGAAATAAAACGGGAAACGGAATGAAAAGAGCGGGGAAAAGGAGGGGGAAGGAGAAAAAAAATAAAAAAAGGAGGAAAAAATAATTAAGAATGGAGATTAAGGATGGAAATTAAGAGTGGAAATTAAGAATGGAAATTAAGAATGGAAATTAAGAGTGGAAATTAAGAATGGAAATTAAGAATGGGAATTAAGAATGGAGATTAAGAATGGAAATTAAGGATGGAAATTAAGAGTGGAAATTAAGAATATTAAGAGTGGAAAATAAGAATATTAAGAATGGAAATTAAGAATGGAATTTAAGAATGGAAATTAAGGATGGAAATTAAGAGTGGAAATTAAGAATATTAAGAATGGAAAATAAGAGTGGAAATTAAGAATGGGAATTAAGAGTGGAAATTAAGAGTGGAAATTAAGGATGGAAATGAAGGATGGAAATTAGGGATGGGGATTAAGAATGGAAATTAAGAATATTAAGAATGGAAATTAAGGATGGAAATTAAGAATGGGAATTAGGAATGGAAATTAAGAATGGAAATTAAGGACGGAAATTAAGGATGGAAATAATTAAGAATGGAAATTAAGGATGGAAATTAAGAATGGAAATGAAGAACGGAGCCAGCGCTCTCCTTGGGATTATTTTGATTTTATTTTTAATTTTTTTTTCCTCCTCTCCCCAATTCCCAAACGAAGCCGACGGGTTTTAATTAATTACCTTCTGCAGCTCCTCGGGTTTTAATTAATTATCTTCTGCAGCTCCTCGGGTTTTAATTAATTCCCCTCCGCAGCTCCGAGCGCCCCAAATCCGCCGATTTTGGGGTGAAAATCGGGAGGTGATGCCGGGTTGAAATTCCCTTTAAATTCTGATTTTCCCCGCGGGTATCGCGACAGTCCCGCGGCGATTTCTCGGTGACAAAACCCCTCCGCGATTTCGGTATTTGAGGTTTTTATTCCGATTTATCTCAGCGCGCGTGCGAGGGGG
Organism: Fringilla coelebs; assembly: GCF_963513975.1. Classification (NCBI taxonomy): domain Eukaryota; kingdom Metazoa; phylum Chordata; class Aves; order Passeriformes; family Fringillidae; genus Fringilla; species Fringilla coelebs. The sequence continues at coordinate 693,077 of NC_140053.1, forward strand.
GAAATTGCGGTCGGAAATGAAGAAAAAATCGTTTAAAAAAGAGATTTTCACCCCAAATTTGTTACCGCGTTCATTCATCACCGAGGGGGGTGAGGAATAAAAATTCGGTGCGGGTTCAACCTTCCCTTCCTCCTTTTTTCCCTCGGTGTTGGGGGAAAAAAAGCGAATTTTTTGTTCACTGTTGGCGCAGGGGGTGAAAAAAATAAATGAGAAAAAAAAAAAGGAAAAAAGGGAAAAAAAGGGAATAAAAATGGGGGGAAAGTGGGGGAAAAAGAGAGGATTTGAGGCGGAAATTTGGATTTTAAGGTGAATTTTCGGCGGCCACTTGTGGAATGGAAAAGGGGGTTGGAACGATTCCCTGGTGGGATTTGAGGGGGTTTTAAAGGGGATTTTTGGGGGGATTTTGGGATATTTTAAAGGGGATTTTTGGGGGGGTTTTGGGGGATTTTGGGGGGATTTTAAAGGGGATTTTTGAGGGGTTTTTGGGGGATTTTTAAGGGGATTTTTGAGGGGTTTGGGGGGATTTTGGGGGGTTTAAAAGGGGATTTTTGAGGGGTTTTTGGGGGATTTTTGGGGGATTTTAAAGGGGATTTTTGAGGGGATTTTTGAGGGGTTTTTGGGGGATTTTGGGGGGATTTTAAAGGGGATTTTGGGGAGGATTTGAGGGGGATTTTGGGGGGATTTAAATGGGGATTTTTGAGGGGTTTTTGGGGGGATTTTAAAGGGGATTTTTGGGGAGGTTTTGGGGCATTTTTGAGGGGTTTTTGGGGGATTTTGGGGGATTTTAAAGGGGATTTTTGGGGGGGTTTTGGGGGATTTTAAAGGGGATTTTTGAGGGTTTTTTGGGGGATTTTTGGGAGGATTTAAAAGGGGATTTTTGAGGGGATTTTTGGGGGGATTTTGGGGGGATCCGGGGGTCTCTCTCCATCCCGGGAGAAGCGAACGGACCCTCGGCCATTCCCCGCCGTCTGCTGCCATCTACCGTCGGCCGCCCGCGGGCACCGGGGGGCACCGGGGGGGATCCCGGAACCCCCAGACCCATCCCGGGGATCCCCACCCCAACCCCGGCCCCGCCGCAGCCACCGCGGGGGGATCGTTCCACGAGAAACTGGCGGAAATTCGGATTTTTGGGGCGTTTGGAGGGAGGAAATTGAGATTTTTGGGGGGTTTGGATGGAGGAAATTCAGATTGTGGGGGGTTGGGATGGAGGAAATTGAGATTTTTGGAGGTTCGGATGGAGGGAATTGAGATTTTGGGGCGTTTCGGACGGGAATTGAGATTTTGGGGGGTTCGGATGGAGGGAATTCGGATTTTTGAGGGGTTTGGATGGAGGGAATTCGGATTTTTGAGGGGTTTGGAGGGAGGAAATTCGGATTTTTTGGGGGTTTGGAAGGAGGAAATTCAGATTTTTGAGGGTTCGGAGGGAAGAAATTCAGATTTTTGGGGTGTTTGGATGGAGGGAATTCAGATTTTTGAGGGGTTCGGATGGAGGGAATTCAGATTTTTGGGGGATTTGGATGGGGGAAATTCAGATTTTGGGGGGTGTTTGGATGGAGGAAATTCAGATTTTTGAGGGGTTTGGAGGGAGGAAATTCAGATTTTCGGGGGGTTTGGAGGGAGGAAATTCGGATTTTTGAGGGTTCGGAGGGAGGAAATTCAGATTTTTGGGGCGTTTGGATGGAGGGAATTCAGATTTTTGTGGGGTTTGGATGGAGGGAATTCAGATTTCGGGGTGTTTGGATGGAGGAAATTCGGATTTTTGGAACAGAACCGAAAGAAAATGGAATAAAATGGAATAAGAGAAAATGGAATGGAATTTAAAAACAATAGAAAGGAGAAGAAATAAAATAAATGAAAAAAGAAAGAATAAAATGGAATAGAATAGGATGGAATAGAATCGAATAGAAATAAAATAAAATAAAAATAAAATAAAATGAAATAGAATAGAATAGAATAGAATAGAATGGAATGGAATGGAATAGAATAGAAATAAAAATAAAATAAAATGAAATGAAATAGAATAGAATAGAATAGAATGGAATAGAAATAACATTAAAATAAAATAAAATAAAATAAAATAAAATAAAATAAAACGAAAAAAAAATAAAGAAATAAGAAGGAATAAAGGCAAATAATCGGCAATAAAACGCAATAAAAAACGCAATAAAAACGCAATAAAAACCGCAATAAAACGCAATAAAAAACGCAATAAAATGCGGGCCCGGCTTGAAAGGTTCCTCCCCTCCCTCCCCTCCCCTCCCCTCCCTCCCCTCCCTCCCCTTCCCCCTCCTCTTCCTCCCCTCCTGCCCCGCCGTTTCCGGGCAACCGTTCGCAAAAATTCGGATTTTTTTTCCACCCCCTCCAACAGAAAATGCCGAGATGGGGTGGGGGGAAAACTTAAAAAGAAAGGGAAAAAAGGGGGAAAAAAAAGGGGGAAAAAGGGGGGGGAAAGGGAGAAAAAGGGAGAAAAAGGGGGAAAAAAGGAAATAAATGAAATAAAAGGGGGAAAAAAAAGGGGGGGAAGGAAAAAAAAGAAAAAAAAGGGGAAAAGGGAAAAAAAGGGAAAAAAAGGGGGGAAGGAAAAAAAAGGAAAAAATAAGGGAAAAAAAGGGGGAAAAGGGAAAAAAGGGGGAAAAAAGAAAAAAAGAAGGGGGAAAAAAGGGGAAAAAGAAGGGGGAAAAAAAGAAAAAAGGGGAAAAGGGGAAAAAAGGGGGGAAAAAGGAAAAAAAAGGGGAAAAAGGAGGGAAAGAAATGAATTTCGAGGCGCTGGGCTGGTTGGGGGAAAACTCAAAAAAATGGAAAAAAAAGGAAAAAAAAAAAGGGGAAAAAAAGGAAAAGAAAAGGAAAAAAGGAAAAAAGAGGAAGAAGGGAAAAAATGGGAAAAAAGGAGGGAAAAAAGGAGGAAAAAAGAGGTAAAAAAGGAAAAAAAAAGGGGAAAAAAGGGGAAAAAGGGAAAAAGGGGGAAAAAAGGGAATAAAAATGGGGGAAAAGAGGGAAAAAATCAGAAAAAGGAGGTAAATAAATGAATTTCCTGCTCCAGGCTGTGCCTCCCCCTCCCCCAGGCAGGGACGGAAATATTCGGATCCCCCCCAGCCCCCTCCCCCCTCCCGGCGGATTAATAATTAGCCGCGCTTCTTAATGAAGCAACGCCGCTAATTAGCTGGGAGCTCATCAGGCGGGTAATTAAAGTGAGGGAAATGAAATTTCCAGCGCTGGAAATGAACTTTCGGCCGGGTTTGTGTCGCGATAGAGGCGATATTTGAATTTTATTTGATTTTATTTTTGTTTTCCGAGGAGGTTTCGGGGGTTTTTGGGTTTGGATTTCCAAGAACGAGGCGGGGTTTGAAATATTTTCGATTTTATGGCAGCAAAAAAGGAGGAAACCTCGAGGATTCGGCCAAAAAAAAAATAAAATAAAAGAGGGGAAAAAATCGGAAAAAAAATTTTAAAAATTTTTTAAGAATTAAAAAAAAAATTAAAAAATATTTAAAAATCTGAAAAAACATTCTAAAAATATTTTAAAAACTTTAAAAAATTTTAAAAGAAATTAAAAAAATTAAAAATTAAAAAAGAAAAAATAAATAAATAAATAAATTTAAAAATTAAAAAAAATTTAAAAAAATTTAAAAAATTTAAAAAAATAAAATAAAATAAAATAAAAAAGAATTTCATTTTTCTCCTTGGGAGCTTTCTCGCCCTCTGTTCTGCCCGCCTGCCCCAAATATTTGGGTGTTGTTTTAATCCCTCCATCATCATCCTCCCCCCTCTCCAAAAAACCAAAAAAAAACCGCCTGGAGAACTCGTCCGGGCCCGAAATCCTCATTTTTATCTCGATTTTCCTCTTTTTATCTCGATTTTCCTCCTTTTAATCTCAATTTTCCCCCATTTTATCCCGGTTTTCCTCATTTTTATCTCGATTTTCCTCATTTTTATCTCGATTTTCCTCCTTTAATCCTGATTTTCCCCATTTTTATCTCGATTTTCCTCTTTTTATCTCGATTTTCCTCCTTTTAATCTCAATTTTCCCCCATTTTATCCCGGTTTTCCTCATTTTTATCTCGATTTTCCCCATTTTTTATCTCGATTTTCCTCCTTTTAATCCTGATTTTCCTCCTTTTTAATGT
>NC_140053.1:697400-826963 GCF_963513975.1 Fringilla coelebs
TATTTCCCCCTATTTCCCCCTATATTTCCCTATTTCCCTATTTCCCCCTATTTCCCCCTATTTTCCCCATTTCCTTCAATTCCCCCATATTTTCTCCTATTATTTAACATTTTCCCTATTTCCTCCTATTTCCCCCCTATATTTCCCTATTTCCCCCTATTTCCCCCCTATTTTCCCCTTCTATTTAACATCCCCCTTATTCCCCCCTATTTCCCCTATTTAATTCAAATTATTTCACATTTCCCCCCTATATTTCCCCATTTCCTTCCATCCCCCTATTTCCCCCTCTTATTTAACATTCCCCCCCATTTTCCCCATTTAATTCAAATTATTTCAACATTTCCCCCCTATTTCTCCCCCATTTTTCCCTATTTCCCCCATTTCCTTCTATTCCCCCCTATTTTCTCCTACTATTTAACATTTCCCCCTATTTCCCCCCTATTTTTCTCAATTTCCCCCTATTTTTCCCCATTTCCTTCCATCCCCCCTATTTCCCCCTATTATTTAACCCTTTCCCCCATTTCCCCCCATTTTCCCTATTTAATTCAAATTATTTCAACATTTCCCGCTATTTTCCCCTATTTTTCCCTATTCCCCCTTTTTTTCCCTATTTCCCCCAATTTCCCCCCTATTTTTCCCCATTTCCGTCTATCCCCCCTATTTCCCCCTATTATTTAACCCTTCCCCCCTATTTTCCCCTTCTATTTAACATTTCCCCTATTTCCCCCCCATTTTCCCTATTTAATTCAAATTATTTCAACATTTCCCCCTATTTCCCCCATTTTTCCCTATTTCCCCCTATTTTTCTCAATTTCCCCCTATTTTTCCCCATTTCCTCCTATCCCCCCTATTTCCCCCCATTATTTAACCCTTTCCCCCTATTTCCCCCTCATTTTCCCTATTTAATTCAAATTGTTTCAACATTTCCCCCTATTTCCCCCTATTTTTCCCCATTTCCCCCTATTTCCCCCATTATTTAACCCTTTCCCCCTATTCCCCCCTATTTTCCCCATTTCCTTCAATTCCCCCCTATTTTCCTCTATTATTTAACATTTCCCCCTATATTTCCCTATTTCCTTCTATTTCCCCCCATTTCCCCCCATTTCCTTCCATTCCCCCCTATTTCCCCCTATTATTTAACATTTTTCCCCATTTAATTCAAATTATTTCAACATTTCCCCATTTCCTCCTATCCCCCCTATTTCCCTTATTATTTAACCCTTTCCCCCTATTTTTCCCTATTTCCCCCTATTTCCCCCTATTATTTAACCCTTTCCCCATATTCCCCCCTCATTTTTCCCCATTTAATTCAAATTATTTCAACATTTCCCCCTATTTCCCCCTATTTCCCCCTATTTCCCCCTATTTCCCCCTATTTCCCCTTATTATTTAACCCTTTCCCCCTATTCCCCCTCATTTCCCCCCATTTAATTCAAATTATTTTCCATTTCCCCATTTCCTTCCATCCCCCCTATTTCCCCTATTATTTAACCCTTTCCTCGCTATTCCCCCCTCATTTTCCCCATTTAATTCAAATTATTTTCCATTTCCCCCCTATTTTTCCCCATTTCCTTCCATCCCCCTATTTCCCCTATTATTTAACCCTTTCCCCCTATTTCCCCCGTTTTCCCTATTTTATTCCATTTATTTTAACATTTCCCCCTATTTCCCCCTATTTTTCCCTATTTCCCCCTATTTTCCCATTTCCTCCTATCCCCCCTATTTCCCCCTATTATTTAACCCTTTCCCCGCTATTCCCCCCTCATTTTCCCCCATTTAATTCAAATTATTTTCAATTTTTCCCCCCCACCCCGCTGATTTCCCTCCCCCATTCTCGATTTTCTCGCTGATTTTTTTTCCCTCCTCCACCCCAGCCTCGTCCTTCGGTCCTTCCGGCCGCCGGGGCAGACAGACGTACACCCGCTACCAGACGCTGGAGCTGGAGAAGGAATTCCACTTCAACCGCTACCTGACGAGGAGGAGGAGGATCGAGATCGCGCACTTCGCTCTGCCTCAGCGAGCGCCAGATCAAGATCTGGTTCCAGAACCGCCGCATGAAGTGGAAAAAGGAGAACAAACTGCTCGGCTCCTCGCAGCTCAGCGCCGAGGAGGAGGAGGAGAAGGCGGCGGAGTGATGCGGGAAAATTTAAAAAAAAAATTATAAATATTGCTCCGCTAAAAAACGCAGAAAACGCCCTAAAACCCCCCGAAAAACCGACAAAAAAAACCCAAAAAACCCCAAAAAACCCCTCAAAAAACCGACAAAATTTAAAAAAAAATTATAATTATTGCCCCACTAAAAAACGCAAAAAAAAGCCCTAAAAAACCCCGAAAAACCGACAAAAAAACCCCAAAAAACCCCTCAAAAACCGACAAAAAACCCCCTAAAACCTAAAAAAAAACCCGACAAAAAACCCTCCAAAAACCTCAAAAAAACCCCCCATAAACCCCCCAAAAACCAACAAAAAACCCCCAAAAACCTCAAAAAACCCTACAAAACTCCCCCAAAAAACCCACAAAAAATTCAAAAAATCCCCAAAACTCCCCCCAAACAAACGACAAATAAAACCCCCAAAACCCTCAAAAAAAAAACCCCAAAACCCCCCGAAACCTCAAAAAAACCCCAAAAAACCCCAAAAAACTCTCCAAAAAACCCCCTCAGACCCTCAAAAAAACCCCCCAAAAACGGCCAAAAAAACCGACAACAAAACCCCAAAACAACCCCAAAAAACCCCTAAAAAACCGACAAAAAAACCCCAAAAACATAAAAAAAAAGACAAAAATACCCCAAAACCCCCTAAAAAAACTCAAAAAACCCCCAAAAAACCCCCCCAAAAAACTCAAAAAACCCACAAAAAACCCCTAAAAACCCAAAAAACCCCAAAAAATCCCCGACAAAACCGACAAAACTTATTAAAAACCGAGAGGAGAAAAGGATAAAAAATGGGGATTGAGGGATTGGAATTGGGAGAGGAAGGAGTGAGAGGGAATTTTCACTCCTGGCCCCCAAATTCCCGCTGGATTCCTCCAGAAGCGACCAAAAAACGCAAAAAAATTAAAAATAATTAAAATAATCCGGATTTTAGCCGCGTTTTGAGGGTTTTTTTAACCTTTCCCTCCCTCTCCGCCTCCCCCCTTTAAACGCGAATTAATTAAAATAATTAAAAAACGAAGAGATGGAGAGAGAGAAGGAGGGAAAGAGGTAAAAAAGGGGGGAAAATGATAAAAAAAAATTAAAAAATTAAAAAAAAAAAGGATTCCTAGGCGTGTTCCCACCCTCGTGTCACTGTTGGTAACTGCTAACTCTTGTATTTCATGGAAGTGCTGCAATATTTGTCATTTTCGGGTGCTTTTCGTCCTCATTTTGTCCAAAATGTTTCATGCACGGTCGACTTTTTTAAAATTTTCTTTAATTTTCTTTAATTTTTAATTATTTTTTAACCTCTTTCGATAAATGAATCAAACCCTGAAGTTTTTCGTAATTCGTTTCGGGGGCTGTTTATTTTTTTTTGTTGTTCTGATGGGGTTTTTTTTGCTTTTTATTTTGCTTTTTTTTTTAATTTTTAATTTTAATTTTAATTTTAATTTTAATTTTAATTTTAATTTTAATTTTAATTTTAATTTTAATCAGGAAACAAAAAAAAAATTATCTACTGACGGAACGAGTACTACCTACAAGGCTGCAAAAAAAAAGAAAAAAAAAAAAAAAAAAGGGGAAAAAAATGTAAAAAAAAAAAAAAAATTAGAAAAATAGAAGAGCAAGGACAGAAAGTTCTATTTTATTAATTTTTTGTACGTGTCGTGTTTGGAGTTTGTCTTAGTGGAATTCTCTAATAAAAGCCAATAAAAGGCTCCGATCTCACCCTCACCGCCCTCCCCTGTCGTTCTTGGCGCTGTTTTGAGGAAAATTTCCCTTTTTCCGGGGGGGTAAAAATGAGATTTTTCGCCTCCCCCTGGGTGTTGATGTTCCCTGGGCTGGTGGGACTGGCAGAGCTGAGAAAAATCTGATTTTCCCCCTTTTTTTTCCCCCTAAACCCACCAGGAGCTGACATTTCTGCTCTCTCTCTTTTTCTCTCTTTTTCCCTTTTTTTTTTGTTGTTGTCGTTGCCGTCCCAGCTCCGCCATAAATCAAGAAAAACGGGCAAAAAAAATAAAAATAAAAATAAAAATAAAAATTCCGCTCTGGTTTTTCCACCGCCTCAGGTTTGCCAACATCCGCTCCCCTCACCCCCAAATCGCGGCAGAAAAAACCAAAATAATTTAAAAATTCATTAAAAAATCCAATTTTTTCAAGGAATTCACGCCGGAAAAAAATCCTCAGCGCGCGTTTGAACTGGAAAGAGGAAAAAAAGTGGGAAAAATCGGAATTTTTTCCCCTCGGAAAAGGCGAATTTGGATTTTCTCTGCCGGGGAAGGTTTGGCGCTCCTCAGCGAGGGATTTTCCTGCGAAAACTCCGATTTTTCCCCGGTTTTGGGGAGGAAGATCGAGAGGAGAGGATTTTAATTTATTTATTTATTTATATTTTTAACGCCAGCCGCTTTTGGAAAAATCAATTGGAGGCAGAAGTTCGGCAGCTGCGGGACGTTTACTGTTATTTTTATTGCCCCCCTAATTATTGTAATTAGATGTCACTTTCAATATGGCGCGGCATTCCCGACGAGTTGCAGGCGAGCACGAGAAATTCCTAAAGTGCCTCAAAAGGACGAGAAAGAGGGGCTAAAAAATCCAAAAAAATAAAAAAAAACAAAAGGAAAACAAGGAAAAAAAAGGAAAAAATAAAAGGAAAAAAAAAGGAAAAAAAAGGGAAAAAAAATGAAAAAAAAAAGAAAAAAAAAGGAAAAAAAGGAAAAAAAAAAAAGGAAAAAAAAGGAAAAAAAAAGGAAAAAAAATTAAAAATAAAGAAGGAAAAAGGCGGAGAAAATGAAGCAGAGAGGAGAGAAGAAGGAGAGGAAAAGGAGGAAAGTTTTGCCTAAAAATTCCGGCGTTCTCCCCAATTTCCGAGCGCTTTTTGCGGACGGGAAGGAAAAACCGCGCGGCTCAAGGCTCAGAGAGGACCTGGAAACGCTCAGGAGCGGGAACATCCTAAAAATCAGCCTGGCCGACCGTCCCCGAGAGGATTTCGCCTTTTTTTCCTTCCTCCCACCCGTTTTTCCCATCCCCAGGTTTTGTTTTTTCTCTCCCCCGCTCCAGAATTGAGGCGCGAGCCCGAAGGAACCTCGACTTTTCCACCCCAAAAATCAGCTCCTCGTCCCCCCTCCCCAACTCCGGACACCCCTCCAGAAACCTTCCAGCCGCCCAAAACCTCATCCCAAACTTCTGCAGCGCTTTCCCGACGCCGAGAATTCTCCAGAAACACCCCCAAACCCGGGGTGGGGGATGGGATGGGATGGGATGGGGGGCGCCGCGCCCTCTCCTCACTCCCCTCTCTATTTTTTTTGGTGCTATTTTTCTCCTTTTGAAAAACTCCAAGCGAAGCAGAACCTCAGCGTGGATTGTTGATTTTTTAAAAAATTTTTTGGGATTATTTTGAATTATTTTGAAATTTTTTTTGGAATTTTTTGTTTTGAGGAGGGGGGTGGCGGCAGAGGGTGCAGTGACGCGGCGCGGCCGGCAGGTGGCGCGCTCCGCCCGGGCGGGCGGCGATGGCGGCGGCGAATTCGGGGGCGATTTCGGGGCCTTCAAAAAAAAAATGAAAAAAAAAAAGAAAAAAAGCGGCTCCGCGCTCGTCATTATTTGTAACCACGGAGCATGAATTACCTCTTGAGGTCATCAGCGAGAATTTACGACTGGTCAACAAAAGCACGTGACGCCCAAACGCGCCCCCCACCCTCCCCCCCCGCCCCCCCCATATTTGGCCGCGTACATAGCAAAAACGAAGTACAGTGCATCGCTATAATTCATTAATACATCATAAATCGTCAAGCGCGGGGGTTATAACGACCGCCAGCCACAAATCAAGCCCTCCAAAATAACCCAAATGAGCTCTTACTTTGTAAACTCGTTCTCAGGGCGCTACCCAAATGGCCCCGACTATCAGTTACTAAATTATGGGGCCGGCAGTTCCGTGAACGGTTCTTACAGAGATCCAAGCACCATGCATTCCAGCTCTTATGGCTACAACTACAATGGGATGGACCTTAGCATCAACCGCTCGGCCTCCTCCGGCCACTTTGGGGAGAGCTCCCGCGGTTTCCCTCCTCCAGCTCAGGAGAGCAGGTTTAGACAGGCGTCCAGCTGCTCCTTATCTTCTCCCGACTCCCTGCCCTGCTCCAACAGCGAGAGCCGCGGAGGCAAACCCGCCCCGTCCCCCTCCGAGCCGGCTCCCGCCGCCGCCGACACAAATTTCACAGAATTAGACGAGAGCGGCGCGTCCTCGGCGGCCGACGAGGGCACTCCAATAAGCGGCAGCATCCCCCGAGCGCAGGCAGAGCCCATCGCGACCTCCACGGCAGCGACAGAAGGGCAGGCACCTCAGATATTCCCTTGGATGAGGAAACTTCACATTAGCCATGGTACAGCTCCTTCTGTTTCGTGGTTTTGTTTTGTTTTTTCCTCCTCCCCCCCGTCCTTGTGGTTGTTTATTTTCCGCCGCGCACCCCACCCCGGTTCCACCTCGCTGTTTTTCTCCGCTGTTTCTTTCTCTTTTTTTTTTCCTATTTTTCCTCCATCTCTCTCTCTTTCTTTTTGTTGTTTTTTTTGGTGTTTTTTCCCTCTCTCTCCTTCCCTTTATTCCGCCCAGGCGCTTTGATCAGAGCTATTTATTGCTTTTGTATTTTCTGCCTCCAAAGCGGGGCCGGGGGGGCCGCGTGTGTCTCTCCGCGATTTCATTTTCCTTTCGCGCTTTTCTCCCCCGAGCTCTCGGTGGGAAAAAGCGATTTAAAAACCGAGAGGAGAGGAGGGGGGGATTCCTCGGGGTGGGAAGAATTGAGGATGAAAGCGGCAGATGGGGCTCGCAGCCCCGATTTTCTGCGGACAGACCCCCCCAAAGCCTCCTGGAGACCCCCGGGAGGGCAGAGCCGCCCCCTCCCACCCTCCCCGGCTCAATTCTGGTTTTTCTGGCGGAGAAAAGAGCGGCCCCGAGCTCGGGAACAGCCAGGAGGGGAGAGGAAAAATCAAAATAAAAAGGGGAAGAGATTCCCCCCGAGCTGTTAAATTATGGATATCGAGGGGGGAAATCGGGGGCTGGGGGGGGAAGGAAGAAAAAGGAGACGGAGCGGGGGGGGTGATGTTATCTGGGGGGCGATTCGCGGCTTGGAAATCCCAAAAAAAAACCAAAAAACATAAAAAATAAGCGCGAAAAAGAGGCTTAAAATGAAAATAAAAATGAGAAACGGAAAGGGCGCTGTTGTCCGTGTTACCCAGACATGACCGGACCCGACGGGAAGAGGGCGAGGACGGCGTACACCCGCTACCAGACGCTGGAGCTGGAGAAGGAATTCCACTTCAACAGATACCTGACCCGGCGGAGAAGGATCGAGATCGCTCACGCGCTCTGCCTCAGCGAGCGCCAGATCAAGATCTGGTTCCAGAACCGCCGCATGAAGTGGAAGAAGGACAACAAACTGAAAAGCATGAGCCTGGCCTCGGCCGGCAGCGCCTTCCAGCCCTGAGCCTCCCGAGGGGGGGAAAAAATAAAAATAGATAAAAATTTAAAAATGAAAAAGGAGCGGGAGGTGAAGAGGAAAATGGAAAAAATGTCAAAAAATTTAAATACCCAAAGGCGCAGAGGATGCTCCGAGCGGAGGGTGGAATAAAGAGCGAGAGGTTTGGGACTCTCGGCGCTGATCGATCCCAAAAGCGGCTCCGGGATCCCCTCAGGACTGAGCTCTCCTCCCCGAGTTTGGGGTTTTTTTTTGTGGGTTTTTTTTTGTCGTTCGTTTAAAAACAACAGCCAAAAAAAAAAAATTAAATTTAATTTCCAGATGCTCCTGCTGCTCTCGTTGTCCTCAATGTGCGTGTCCGTGCTCTCTTGGTGCTTTCTGGAAAGCTGGCGTGTGTTCTGTGAGCCCTTTGAATGTGATAATTTATTTATGAATCCGCGACAGATTCTTGCTTGATTTCTCGGGATTTTCAATTTTTTTTTAATTTTAATTTTTTTCCCCTCCTTTTCACCTTTTTTTCCCCCCGATTTTCCCGCTTTTGGGTGAGTTTTTCTCCGCCTGAGCGAAAATTTGGGGGTTCCTGCACTACAGTCGCAGAAAGAAAAAAGTGTTAAAAAACCAAAATGTAAAAAAAAATAGAAAAAAGAAAAAAAAAAAGAAAAAAAAAGAAGAAAAAGCAGCTCTTGTATCTTTCTGTCTTAAAATTGTCCAGTCTGTGTTTTAGTCCAAACTCCAGGCCAGGATTTCTAATCCCGGCCTCATTCCCAGGCGTTCTCTTAGACGTGGGGTGAACTTCACTATTAAAAAAAAATTATAATAACGCCGATAATTAATAACTCAAAAAAAAAAAAAAAAAAGGACAAAAAAAAGGGGAAAAAATTTAAAAAAATACAGAAAAAAAAATGTAAAAAAAAAGAAGCGGAGGGCGCTGGGATGTTTGTAAATATTGGGAATATTTCTGCCGTGAGTCATAGGCGGGTGTAGCGGGCAGAGCGAGTGTTCGGTGTCAAAATGGATCTGTCGTGTCTGGCGGCCGGGGATCCCTCGGCCCCGCAGCTTTTTTTTGTAATTGTTCGTAGCTTTACTCGAATAAACGTTTCCCCCCACTCGCCAAGGCTCCAGCTCGCCTTTGTACCCCCCGGATCCCCCCAAAATCATAAAACCCGCCCGGAGCCCGGCGGTTCCTCAAACGCCCCGAAATCCACCAAAAAAACCCCAAAAATGCCCCAAATCTGCCCCAAAACCGAGCAGCGCCCCCAAACCCTCTCGGCCCCCCCAGAATTGGATTTTTCTCCCCCAAATCTCCTTTCCCTGCCCCCTCCGAGAGTTTCGGGGCCGCCAAAATTCCACCAAACCGCCCCAAAAATTCACATTTGGAATCCTCAGAGGTACCAAAGGCGCGTCCCCCCCTCCCACCCCCGGGCCGCGCCGAGGTTTTGTTAGACCGGGATTATAAATCAGGCTAAAGCCGAGCTCAGCGCCGCCGCTCCGGGCGGGTTTTACCTCTTAGTCCCGGCTTTAACTCGGGTTTACCGCCGCCGCCGTCCCCGCAAATCCGGCTCCAGCAAAGCCCGGTCTAAACTCGGCTCGAGCCGAGCTTAAGCGCGACCCCTCCGCCGCCTCCGCGGCCCCGCCGGGGCCGGGCTGGAGGAAAGTTGAGCTCGGAACTTACCAAACTTTAATCTCGGCCACACTTTGGGGACTTCTTAAGTGATTTTGAGAGGGATGCGGAGCGGACTGTCGGGTCCCAAACCATTTGCTCGGTCATATATTATATTTTTTTTTCCCCTAATTATTATTTTTTTGTTAAAACCGATAGCCAAACCGTCTTTTTTTCCCTAAAAAAAAGTAAGGGAATGACATTTCGATGTCAAATGGATCAAACGGTGCGGTGGGGGGGTGGTTTTATCTCCAAGTTAGATCGTAAAAATCGCCCGGAGCTCAGCCAGATACCCCTCACTGGCTCCCCGCGGTCACGTGAGGCCCATAAAAGTGAAGTTTTATGGTTTTTGGGGAGTTGACAAGGTACAAATATATTTCACATTCTCCAGAATGTTAAGTGACACTTTAACTGCCGCCCGCGCCTCGTCGGGGGGCAGCGCCGGGGCGAGCGCTTTTCCAGACGGGAGATTTGTAAAAAATCGCCGCCAATCGCGGGGGCCCGAGCGATTTTTGAGTCGCTCTCTCCTGCTCAGAGTAAGTCCTGGAATATTCTCTGATTTCAAGAATAAACCCCAAAAAAAAAAGAAAAACAAGAAAAAACAAACAAAAAAAGCAAAAAACTGCCCCCAAAAAAGCGAATCGGTTCGGCGGTGCCGGCGGGGGAGGGTCGGGCTCAGCGAGGTTTAGGCGCGGTTTTAAGGAGGGTTTGGGAGCGGCGGGGTGGGATGGTGGGGTGGGAGGGGTGGGAAATGGGGGGGAATCGGTGAAAATGGGGAAAATGAGTGATAAAGGGTGGGAATGGGGGAAAAATGGGGGAAGATGAGTGATAAATGGGTGAAAATCGGTGAAAATGGGGGAAAATGAGTGATAAAGGGTGGAAATGGGTGGAAATGGGTGAAAAATGGGTGAAAATGAGTGAAAATGGGGGAAGATGAGTGATAAAGGGTGGAGATGGGTGGAAATGGGTGAAACATCGGTGAAAATGGGGGAAATGAGTGATAAAGGGGTGAAAAATGGGTGAAACTGGGTGAAAATGGGGGGAAAATGGGTGAAAAATGGGGGAAAATCGGTGAAAATCGGTGAAAATGGGTGAAGATGAGTGATAAAGGGGTGGAAATGGGTGAAAATGGGGGATAAAATGGGTGAAAATCGGTGAAAATGGGTGAAGATGAATGATAAAGGGGTGTAAATGGGTGAAACTGGAGGGAAAATGGGTGAAAAATGGGGGAAACTGGGGGAAATGAATGATAAATGGGGGGAAAATGGGTGAAGATGGGTGAAGATGAGTGATAAATGGGTGAAAATCGGTGAAAATGGGGGAAGATGAGTGATAAAGGGATGAAAATGGGTGAAACTGGGTGAAAAATGGGGGAGAATGAGTGAAAATGGGGGAAGATGAGTGATAAAGGGGTGGAAATAGGTGAAAAATGGGTGAAAATCGGTGAAAATGGGGGAAGATGAATGATAAATGGGTGAAACTGGGGGAAAAATGGGGGAAAATGAATGATAAATGGGTGAAAAATGGGTGAAGATGAATGATAAATGGGTGGAAATGGGTAAAAATGGGTGAAAACTGGGTGGGAAATGGGTGAAAAATGGGTGAAGATGGGTGAAGATGGGTGAAGATGGATGATAAATGGGTGAAAATGGGTGAAAATGGGGGGGGAATCGGTAAAAATGGGTGAAGATGAGTGATAAATGGGTGGGAAATGGGTGAAACTGGGCGAAAATGAATGATAAATGGGTGAAAATGGGGGAAAATGGGTGAAAATGGGTGAAGATGAATGATAAATAGGTGAAACGGTGAAAATGGGTGAAACTGGGGTAAAAATGAGGGGGAAATCGGTAAAAATGGGTGAAGATGAATGATAAATGGGTGAAAGTGAATGATAAATGGGTGAAACTGGGTGAAAATGGGTGAAAATGGGTGAAAAAGGGTGAAAACGGGTGAAAAAGGGGTGAAAATGGGTGAAAATGGGTGAAGATGAATGATAAATGGGTGAAAAAGGGTGAAAATGGGTGAAAAAAGGGTGAAAATGGGTGATAAATGGGTGAAATTGGATGAAACTGGGTGAAACTGGGTGAAACTGCGTGAAACTGTGTGAAAATGGGTGAAGATGAATGATAAATGGGTGAAAATGGGGGAAAATCGGTAAAAATGTGTGAAGATTAATGATAAATGGGTGAAGATGAATGATAAATGGGTGAAAAAGGGTGAAAACAGGTGAAAAATGGGTGAAAATGAGTGAAAACGGGTGAAAATGGGTGATAAATGGGTGATAAATTGGTGAAAATGGATGAAACTGGGTGAAACTGCGTGAAACTGGGTGAAAAATGGGTGAAAACGGGTGAAAATGGGTGAAAAATGGGTGAAAATGGATGAAACTGGGTGAAAATGGATGATAAATGGGTGAAAAATGGGTGAAACCGGGTGAAAATCCCTTCTGCATCCCGGCAGGGGAGGCGAGGCCAAGGCTGGGGCCGGCGCTGTCCCTCGGAGGGGACACGGGGTGGTGGTGGGGGGGGATTCGGAGCCTTTTTTGCATCTCAAAGCCCTCGGCTCTCACCTTCCCCTCGGGCCCTTTTCACCTGCTCCGCCCGGGGAAAATCCGCTTTTCCCTCCTCTTCCTCCCCACCTCCTCTTTACCCGTTTATTTTATTTATTTTGGGGTTTTTTTTAGCGTTTTGCTGATTTTTAGTGGTTTTTTTTTCGCCTCAAGCCTTTTTTTTCACGCTTTTTTTTTTTTTAATTATTATTTTAAATTTTTTTTCCCCTTTTTTCCCTCTCGGGTTTCCTCCTCCTCCCCTCCCCGAGGCAGGATCGGGTGTCCCGCTCTCATTTCCACCATCTGGAGACCCTGAACGACAGGAAAATAATCACGGGAGCTGCTGCTCCCCCCTGTCCCCTCTCCCTTCCCCGCCAGAGAGAAAATTCTGGAAAATCCACAACCGGGGCAGGTGTCCCCACAGAAATTGGGCAGGAAAAGCAAAAATAAAGCAAAAAAAGTCCAAATTTCTCAACCCTCTGTGGGGTTTTTTGGGGTTTTTTTGGAAGTTTGGTCGTGGCATCTTCACACCTTGAAGCGACTCCTCCCTCAAAATGGAATTAAATTTAAAATTTATCTCTGAAAATCAAATTGAATTATTGAATTTTAAAGATCAGCTCTGGAAGTTTTTTTAGGGTTGGGCGAACTTTGCTTTTTTTTTCTCTTTTATTTTTTTTGGGTTGTTTTTCCTTTTCTCTCTCCCCTTTTCTCACCCACATTTGGTGGACACATGTCCGTCTCTTTTTTTGTATTTTTTTGTATTTTTTGGTGTTTTTTTTGTATTTTTTCCCCCTCTTTTCGCACACTTTGGAGATCATTTTTCCTCCCTGGGGTTGTTTTTCCTCTCCTGCTCCCCAAATTCCCTAAAATCGAGGCTGAGCCCCTCCCCCAGCTCGGGAAATTCGGGAATTTTGGGGCCGTCCCGGGTGGGAAATGCGGATTTGGGTGGGGGTCGCTGCTCGAGGGGGGTTTGGCCTCAAAGGGAGGATTTGTCCCCAATTTTGGGGCGCTTTGGTGGTTTTGGGGTGGTTTTGGGGTGGGGTCGGGGCGGCCTCCTCCGGCCTCGCCCTCCCGTCCCTGCCCGGGTTCAAATCCGGAATTTTCCCCGTCCCAAATCCGGAATTTTCCCCGTCCCAAATCCGGAATTTTCCCCGTCCCAAATCCGGGATTTTCCCCCTCCCAAATCCGGGATCTTTGGGCGGGAAAAGTCTCTTGGTTTCTGTGGGGGGTTGGGGATGGGCCCGGGGGACAAAATCCGCCTGTTGCCGAAATTCCAGAACCTTCCGTCTGTCCGTCCATCCGTCTGTCTGTCCATCCATCATCCATCCATCTGTCTGTCCATCCATCATCCATCCATCCGTCCGTCTGTCCATCCATCCATCCATCATCCATCCGTCCATCATCCATCCATCCATCCATCCATCATCCATCTGTCCATCATCCATCCGTCCGTCCATCCATCCATCCGTCCGTCTGTCTGTCTGTCCATCCATCCATCCATCCATCATCCATCATCCATCATTCATCCCCATCCATCCGTCCGTCCATCCATCATCCATCCATCCATCCATCCATCCATCCGTCTGTCTGTCCATCACTCCATCCATCCATCATCCATCCCTCATCCATCCGTCTGTCCGTCCGTCTGTCCATCCATCATCCATCCATCCATCCATCCATCCGTCCGTCCGTCCATCCATCCATCCATCATCCATCCATCCATCCATCCATCCGTCTGTCTGTCCGTCTGTCCATCCATCCCCATCCATCATCCATCATCCCTCATCCATCCATCCATCATTCATCCCCATCCATCCGTCCATCCGTCCATCCATCCATCATCCATCCATCCATCATCCCTCCATCCATCCATTTATCTGTCCGTCTGTCCGTCCATCCATCCATCATCCATCCATCATCCATCCGTCCATCCATCATCCATCCATCCATCCATCCATCCATCCATCCATCTGTCTGTCCATCCATCCATCCATCCATCCATCATCCATCCATCATCCATCCATCTGTCTATCTGTCCATCCATCATCCATCCATCCATCCATCCATCCATCCCCATCCATCATCCCTCCATCCATCCATTTATCCATCTGTCTGTCCGTCCATCCATCCATCATCCATCCATCATCCATCCATCCGTCTGTTCGTCCGTCCATCCATCCATCCATCCATCCATCCATCCATCCATCCATCCATCTATCCATCCATCCATCATCCATCATCCCTCCATCCGTCCGTCCGTCTGTCCGTCTGTCCATCCCCTCTCCCAAAATCTCAGTTTTTGGCTATTCCCGCCCAAATTTCTCTCCCAAATCCCCCCCCAGCCCCACAGGAGCCCCAATTTGGGGTTTTTAACCTTTCAATCCATCTTGGTGCCGGGGCCGGGTTGGGGTTTGGGGGGGAAAAATCCAATTTTGGGGTTGTCCCGGGGGTTTTCAATTAGGGGATTTTCCAGGGGGGGTTTTAATTAGGGGATTTTTCAGTGGGGTTTTTAATTATGGGATTTTTCAGTGGGGTTTTTATCTATGGGATTTTTTAGTGGGGTTTTTATCAATGGGACTTTTCAGTGGGGTTTCTAGCAATGGGATTTCCCAGTGGGGTTTTATCCATGGGATTTCCCAGTGGGGTTTTGTCTTTGGGATGTTTCAGTGGAGTTTTAGCTATGGGGTTTTTGACTATGGGATTTTTCAGCAGATTTTTCAGCTATGGGGTTTTTCAGGGGAGTTTTATGTATGGGATTTTTCAGAGGACTTTCCCAATAGGGTTTCTAGCTATGGGATTTCCCAGTGGGGTTTCTAGCAATGGGATTTCCCAGTGGGGTTTTTGGTAGTGGGATTCTTCAGTGAGGTTTTAGCTGTGGGATTTCCCAGTGGGGTTTCTAGCAATGGGATTTCCCAATAGGGTTTCTAGCAATGGGTTTTCCTAGTGGGGTTTTTAGCGCCGGGATTTCCCAATGGGGTTTTAGCAATGGGATTTCCCAATGGGGTTTTTAGCAATGGGATTTCCCAGTGAACTTTTTAGCTGTGGGATTTTTCAGTGGAGTTTTATCTATGGGATTTCCCAGTGGGGTTTTTATCTAAGAGATTTCCCAGTGAATTTTTTAGCTATGGGATTTTTCAGTGGAGTTTTAGCCATGGGGTTTTTACCAATGGGATTTCCTAGTGGTGCTTTTAGGATTGGGGTTTTCCAATGGGGTTTCTAGCAATGGTATTTTCCATTAGGGTTTTTAGCTATGGGATTTCCCAATGGGGTTTTTAGCAATGGGATTTCCCAGTGAACTTTTTATCTATGGGATTTTTCAGTGGGGTTTTATCTATGGGATTTCCCAGTGGGGTTTTATCTATGGGATTTCCCAGTGACTTTTTTAGTCATGGGGTTTTTAAGTGGAGTTTTAGCTGTGGGGTTTTTAGGATTGGGATTTCCCAATGGGGTTTCTAGCAATGGGATTTCCCAGTGGGGTTTTCTCTGTGGGATTTCCCAGTGGGGTTTTCTCTGTGGGATTTCCCAGTGGGGTTTTATCTATAGGATTTTTCAGTGGGGTTTCCCAATGGGGTTTTTGGCTATTGGATTTTCAGTGGGATTTTTAGCCATGGGATTTTTCAATGGGGTTTTATCTATGGGATTTCCCAGTGGAGTTTTAGCCATGGGATTTTTCAGTGGATTTTTATCTCTGGGATTTTTCAGTGGGGTTTTTAGCCATGGGATTTTTCAGTGGGTTTATATCTATGGGATTTCCCAGTGGGGTTTTCACCTATGGGATTTCCCAATGGGGTTTTTAGCCGTGGGATTTTTCAGTGGAGTTTCTAGAAATGGGATTTTCCAATGGGGTTTTATCTGTGGGATTTTTCAGTGGGGTTTTTACCTATGAGATTTCCCAGTGGAGTTTTAGCCATGGGATTTTTCAGTGGAGTTTCCCAATAGGGTTTTTAGCTATGGGATTTCCCAGTGGGGTTTTTAGCCATGGGATTTTTCAGTGGAGTTTCTGGCTGTGGGATTTTCCAGTGGATTTTTAGCTATGGGATTTTTCAGAGGTCTTTTAGCCACGGGATTTCACAGCGAATTTTTTAGCAGTGGGATTTTTCAGCGGGATTTTCACCTTTGGGGTTTCCCAGTGGGGTTCTCAGCCGAGCTCCTCGCTGGGGTGACCACAGCTGCGTTTTTTAGGGATTTATTTCGAGGTTTTACGATTTTTTTTCCCTCCCATCAAGCTGAGTTTTTAGGGATTTATTTGGAGTTTTTACGATTTTTTTCCCCTCCCATCAAGCTGAGTTTTTTGGGATTTATTTGGATTTTTTTATGATTTTTTTTCAGTGTTTTTCTCGACCTCTTCCTGTCAGGTGTCCCCCCCTCCCATTTCCCACCCTGCCAGGGGTCACGGGCTGAGCTGGGGCTTCCTTTTTTTAAAGGCAAAAAAAAATGAATTCCGACCACAAAAAAACCCCCAAAAACCAACCCAAAAAACCCCAAACGCGGCGGTTTCGGTGCGAAAGGAAACGCGAGCAGAGTAAACAGGAAAGCGCAGCTCTGACCGTGCAGGTGGGCGGGGATTTGGGGATTTTTTTCCTTTTCCTGGCGCATTTTTCATCCTCTCTGCCACTTCCACGGCGATCGCTCCTGGCACGGCACAAACACAAAGCGGTTTCAGCTCGGGGTTCAAATTCCGGGGTGAAAATCGAGGATTTTGGGGCGAGATTTCCGTTTTAGGGTTTGTTGAATCCCCGTTGTTGAAATTTGGGGTTTTTTAGCCCCAAAAATGGCGCGTGAGGAGCGTCCCTGGGAGCTCACCTGGTTCTGTCCCTAAAAAAATCCCATTAAAGGAAATTCTCATTTTTTTAAATTTTCTGTGTGTTCACCTTGAAGGTTTCCCGTCATCATCGGGGATTTAAAGGAGGAAAAAACCCCAAAATCATCTTTTTCTCCCCCAAACCCAAAGTTCCCCAAGCTGTCTGAGCCCGCATGAGAATTAATTAACCTGATTTAATTACAACCCTCATCAAGCTGCCTTTATTGGGGGGTTGGGGCTGGGCAGGAAGGGCCCCCTACACCCAGGGCGCTGCTGAAAGGTGACAAAAAAAGCGAAATTTCGCTCATAAAATTCAATTTCGGGGTTTATTCAGCAAGAATTTGTGAGTTTGGGGGGTGCAGGAAGCAGCCGGGGGTCGTGACGCGGTGCCGAGGCCGTCGTGAATGTCATTGATTGATTTGATTTGATTTTTTTAAAGGTTTTTTTGGTGGTTTTTTTTGAGTTTTCGTGCTGTTTAGGCTTTTTCCCACTCGCCGGGGAGAGGTGAGATATTAAATTCCGATTAAAATCAGAATTTCCCTCCCCACACGTACAAAAAAATTCCACCGAGGAAAACTCGGTTGGCGCTAAACCATTCCCCCCCCCAAAAATAAACGGAAAAAACCCCAAAAAAGCAAACAAACAAACAAACAAAAAAAACCCCTTCTGGGCTCGCCTGACGCCTCATTTAATCCACCCCAAAAAAATAACCGATTAAAATCAGTTAAAGCATTTAATTAAGAGAATTAAATGAAAAACGAAGGGGCACAAATGAGGCGGGGGAGAGAAAGAGAGGGAGGAGAGAGAGAGAGAGAGGAGAGAGAGAGCGCTAAAAAAAACAACAAAACACGGGGAAAAAAATAGAAAAAAAGGGGAAAAAAAAGGCAAAGGAGAAGCGAGCGCAGCCGAGCAATTCGAAACGATTAAATCGCCATTTCAGCGGCAGAATGGGCCCGGCGATCGCGGCTCATATCTCATCAATAATTCATCCCGGGATCACGCCGAGGTCACCGCGCCGGGGCCGAGCCCCGCAGCAGCTCCAGCGCCCAGCCGGGCCCGGCCGGGCTCCAGCGCGGCTTTTTTGGGGTTTTTTTCGGTGTTTTTTGGTGTTTTTTGTTGTTGTTGTTGTGGTTGTTGGCGCGGGGGAGGGGGAGGGTGGATCGAGCCGCGCCCGCTCCGGTGCGCCGGGGACAATGCGGGGACAGTGCGGGAGCGAGCGCGGGGACCGCGAGTTTCACCCCCTCGCCTCCTTTTTCTCCCCCTCTCCTCCTTCTTTCTCCCCCTCTCCTCCTTTTTTCCCCCCTCCTCTCCTCCTTTTTCTCCCCCTTTCTCCTTCTTTCCCCTCCTCTCCTCCTTTTTCTCCTCCTCTCCTCCTCCTTCTTTCCCTCCTCTCCTCCTTTTTCTCCCCCTCTCCTCCTCCTTTTTCTCCCCCTCTCCTCCTCCTTTTTCTCCCCCTCTCCTCCTCCTTTTTCTCCCCCTCTCCTCCTTTTTTCCCCCCTTTCTCCTTCTTCCCCCCCCCTCCTCCTTCTTTCCCCCCCTCCTCTCCTCCTTTTTCCCCCCCCTCCTCCTTCTTTCCCTCCTCTCCTCCTTTTTCTCCCCCTCCTCTCCTCCCTTTCCCCCCTCTCCTCCTCCTTTTTTCCCCCCATTCTCCTTCTTTCCCCCCTCTCCTCCTTCTTTCCCCCCTTTCTCCTTTCCCCCATCTCCTCCTTTCCCCCCCCCCCTTCTCCTTTTTTCCCTCCTCTCCTCCTTTTTTCCCCCCTCTTCTTTTCCCCCCTTCTCCTCCTTCTTTCCCCCCCTTTTCTGCTTTTCCTCCCCTCCTCTTTCTTTTTCCCCCCCTCTTCTCCTTCTTTCCCCCTTTCTCCTTTTCCCCCCTCTCCTCCTTTTCTCCCCCTCTTCTCCTCCTTCTTTCCCCCCTCTCCTCCTTCTTTTCCCCTCTTTCTTCTTCTTTTCCTCCCCTCCTACTTTTCCCCCCTCTCCTCCTCCTTCTTTCCCCTCCTCTCCTTCTTTTTTCCCCCCTCTCCTCCTTCTTTCCCCCTTTCTCCTTTTCCCCCCTCTCCTCCTCCTTTCCCCATCCCTTTTCCTTCTTTCCCCTTCTCCTTTTTCTCCCCCTCTCCTCCTCCTTTTCCCCTCCTCTCCTCCTCCTTTCGCCCCCTCTCCTCCTCCTTTCCCCCCTTTCTTCTGCTTTTCCTCCTCCTTTTCCCCCTTTTCTCTCCCCCCTCCTTCCTTTCCTCCCCCCATCATTTTCCCCTTTTCTCTTTCCCCTCCTCCTTTCCCCCTCCCTCTTTCCTTCCCCCTCTCCTCCTTCTTTCCCGTCCTTTTCGGTTCTTTTCTCCCCTTTTACTCTTTTCCTTTTCCCCCTTTTCCCCTTTTTCCCCCTTTCCTTCCCCCTCTCCTCCTTTTTTCCCCCTTTTTCCCTTTTCCCCTCCTTCTTTGCCCCCACTTCATTTTCCCCCTTCTTTTCCTCCTTCTTTTCCCTCTTTTTCGCTTTTTTCCCCTTTTCCTCCTTTTCCCCTTCTGCCTTTCCCCCTTTCCTTCTGCTTTTCCTCCCTTTTTCTCCTCTTTTTTCCCCTTTTCTCCACTTTTCTATTTTCCCCTTCCCTTTTCTTTCCTTTTCCCCCACTTTCCTCCCCTTTTTTCATTTTTTCTCCCTTTTCCCCCCCTTTCCTCATTTCCCCCTCCCTTTTCCTTTCCCCCTCCTCCTTCTTTCCCCCCTTTGATTTTTTATTCCTTTTTTTTTTTATTCCTTTGATTTTTTATCCCCTTGATTTTTATTCCTTTTATTTTTTATCCCTTTTATTTTTTATTCCTTTTATTTTTATCCCCTTGATTTTTTTATTCCTTTTATTCTTTATCCCCTTGATTTTTTATTCCCTTTATTTTTTATCCCCTTGATTTTTTATCCTCTTGATTTTTTATCCCCTTGATTTTTTATTCCTTTTATTTCTATCCCCTTGATTTTTTAAATTCCTTTTATTTTTAATTCCTTTTATTTTTATCCCCTTGATTTTTTTATTCCTTTTATTTTTTATCCCCCTGATTTTTTATCCCCTTGATTTTTTATCCCCTTGATTTTTTATCCCCTTGATTTTTATCCCCTTGATTTTTTATCCCCTTGATTTTTTATTCCTTTTATTTCTATCCCCTTGATTTTTAAAATTCCTTTTATTTTTTATTCCTTATATTTTTTTATCCCCTTGATTTTTTATTCCTTATATTTTTTTATCCCCTTGATTTTTTATCCCTTTTATTTTTTATCCCCCTGATTTTTTACTCCTTTTACTTTTTATCCCTTTTATTTTTAATCCCTTTTATTTTTTATCCCTTTTATTTTCACCCCCTTAATTTCCACCCTCACCCCCCAACCTCAGCGTCTCCCGAGCCGGGGCTGCACTCCCTGCATTTCCCCCTATCCCGATCATTTCTCCCGATCGTCTATCGCGATTATTTATCCCGATTCTCCCCCAGGCCCAGCCCAGCCCCGCCGTGACCTCCCAGGAAACCTTTCCCTCCCCCACCCCCAGCCGGAGGGATCGGGATCGGGATCGCTGCCGCTCCGGCTCCTCCCTGCCCGACCCCTTCCCCTCGCCATTATTTCCCTTTTTTCCCCTTTTTCCCCCCATTTCTTCATTTTCTCCCCCTATTTTCCCCTTTACCCCTCCCCTTTTTCTGTTTCTCCCTCATTTTTTCCTTTTTTCCCCCCTTTTTCCTCCCCTTCCTTTCCATTTCTCCCCTTCCCCCCCGATTTTCCCTTTTTCTCCCCTTTTTCTCTCTCTTTTCCCCTTCTTTTCCCCCCCTTTTTCCCCTTCCCCCCCAATTTTTCCATTTTCTCCCCCTTTCCCCCATTTTTCATTTTCTCCCCTTTTCCCCATTTTCTCCCTCTCTTCCCCCCTTTTCCCCTTCTTTTTCCCCTTTCCCCCTTTCCCCTCTTTCCTCCCCCATTTTCTCCCTCTTTCCCCCCTTTTTCTCCCCCTTTTTCCCCTTTTCTCCCCCATTTTCTCCCCCTTTCCCCCTTTTTCCCCCTTTCCCCCCATTTTCTCCCCTCTTTTCCCCATTTTCTCCCCCTTTTCCCCCTTTTTCCCCATTTTCTCCCCCTTTTCCCCCTTTTTTCCCCATTTTCTCCCTCTTTTCCCCCTTTTCCCCCATTTTCTGCCCCATTTTCTCCCCCTTTTCCCCATTTCCCCCCCTTCCCCTCTTTTTTCCCCTTCTTTTCCCCCTTTCCCCCCTTTTCCCCATTTTCTCCCCCCTTTTTCCCCATTTCTCCCCATTTTCTCCCCCTTCCCCCCCTTTTTCCCCCTTTTCCCCATTTTCTCTCCCTATTTTCCCCATTTCCCCCCATTTCCCCCCTTTTTCCCCTTTTCTCCCATTTTCTGCCTCTTTCCCCCCATTTTCTCCTTCTTTTCCCTCCTTTCTTCCACTTTTTTCCCCTTTTTTTCCCTTTTCCCCCCATTTTCTCCCCATTTCCCCCCATTTTCTCCCCATTCCCCCCCCTTTTCCCTTTCCCCCCCATTTTCCCTCCCCCCATTCCCCCCTCCTCCACCCCTCACCCCACCCCCTCCCCACCCCCAATTTATCATCATTATTATTTTTTATTTCAAACCCCAAAAATGCCTTTTCTCCCTGGGGTCCCCTCCGGGACCCCTCCCCAGGAGCCATAAATGACATTTTTGGGGCATTTTCACCCTTCCCTTTTCTCTTTCCCTAAACAACCCCACAAAAATTAAAATATTTGGACAGCCAGCCTCGAAAAAAGGACCGGAATTTTGGGTTTTTAGGGATTTTTGGGGTGATTTATCTCTTTTTAACACGTGAAGGATGTACACAGCCTGGCCAGAAATAGAAATAGAAATAGAAATAGAAATAGAAATAGAAATAGAAATAGAAATATTTGTATCGGGTATATATAAATATCTAGAGCTCAAATATAGAAATATAACTCCCATTTATTTATTTATATATATCTTATTTATTTATATTTTTCTTTTTTCTCATTTATTTCTATTTTAAATTTATTTCTATCTATGGTTTTCATTCATTTCTATCTCTGTTTCATTAATTTCTCTCTATATTTTTCATTTATTTCTATTTATTTTCATTAATTTTTATCTATTTTTCATTTCTTTCTCTCTATATTTTTCACTAATTTCTATTTATTTTTCACTTATTTCTATCTATTTTTCATTTATTTCTTTCTATATTTTCCATTAATTCCTATCTATTTTTCACTAATTTCTATTTATTTTTCATTAATTCCTTTCTATATTTTTCATTCATTTCTATTTTTCATTAATTTCTATTTCTTTTTCAATAATTTCTCTCTATATATTTCACTTCTTTCTCTCTATATTTTTCATTAATTTATATTTTTCATTAATTTCTCTTTATTTTTCATTAATATTTATTTATTTTCCATGTATTTCTCTCTTTATTTTTCATTTATTTCTATTTATATTTCCCATTTATTTCTATTTATTTTTAATGTATTTTTCTCTTTATTTTCCATTTATTTCTATTTATAATTCTCACTTCTTTCTCTCTATATTTTCCATTTATTTCTATTTATTTTCCATTTATTTCTCTCTATATTTTCCATTTATTTCTATTTATATTTTCAATTTATTTCTATTTATAATTTTCACTTATTTCTCTCTATATTTTCCATTTATTTCTATTTATATTTTCCATTTATTTCTATTTATTTTTCATGTATTTCTCTCTATATTTTCCATTTATTTCTCTTTATTTCCCATTTCTTCCCCTCCCCTCCATCCCGAGCAAACCCACCTGGGCGCTTTTGTGTTCAGACTTTCCCTGGGGATTTTGGGCCAAAAAAATCGGATTTTTTGGGGTGGATTTGGGGTTTTTGGGCCGCCTGTAACGCCCGATTTTGGGCCCCAAAAATCGGATTTTTTGGGGTGGAATTTGGGGATTTTGGGCCACCTGTAACGCCCGATTTTGGGCCAAAAAAATCGGATTTTTTTGGGTGGATTTGGGGTTTTTTGGGCCGCCTGTAACGCCCCCGAGCAGCCAGCAGAGCTCGCCTCGCACCAAGGTCACGGCCGGGCTAAAAATCAAAATATCGGCGGAATTTCGGAATTAGAAAATGAAATTATGGCGAAAATATCGATATTTATCATAATAAAATTAATAAAAATTAAGTGGAAATATCAGGGGGAGGAGAAATCCGAATTAAAATGAAATTTTTGGTATTAAAAAATTGGAAATGTTGGTGAAATGTTGTTATTGATGGGGATAGAAGGAATGAAAGGAAAATGGGAGGGGAATGTTATTGGTGGGGATAGGGGCGGTGGAAAGAATAAAAATAAAAATAAAAATTGAAATTGAAATTGAAATAGAAATAAAAATACATATAAGAATAAGAATAAGAATAGAAATAGAAATAAAAATAAGAATAAGAATAGAAATAGAAATGAAAATGAAAATGAAAATAAAAATAAAAATTTAAAATTAAAATTAAAATTAAAATTAAAATTAAAATTAAAATTAAATTTAAAATTAAAATTAAATTTAAAATTAAAATTAAAATTAAAATATCAGGGCGAGGAGAAGTCACGGGATAAAAAAAAAGTAAAAATTCCCTGAATAAAAAAAAGTGAAAATATCAAATCGAGGAGTGATAAAAATAAAAATTTTCGTGTCCCTTCCTGGTATTTCAGGTTAAAAAAACCAAAGGGAAATCAGGAATATTTGAGATTTTGGATGAAAATGGGAGGGAAATGAGAAATATTTGAGATTTCAGGTGAAAATGGGGAGAGAAATCAGAAATATTTGAGATTTCAGGTGAAAAGAAGGAGGAAAAACAGAAATATTTGAGATTTCGGATTTAAAATGGGAGGGAAATGTGAAATATTTGAGATTTCAGGATGAAAATGGGGAGGGAAATCAGAAATATTTGAGATTTCGGATTAAAATGGGGAGGGAAATCAGAAATATTTGAGATTTCGGATGAAAATAGGGAGGGAAATCAGAAATATTTGAGATTTCAGGTGAAAAAGCCAAAGGAATTCAGCAAATATTTGAGATTTCAGGTGAAAATAGGGAGGGAAATCAGAAATATTTCAGATTTCAGGTGAAAAAGCCAAAGGAAATCAGCAAATATTTGAGATTTCAGGTGAAAATGGGGAGGGAAATCAGAAATATTTGAGATTTCAGGATGAAAAGGGGGAGGGGAATGAGAAATATTTGAGATTTGAGATTAAAAATGGGAGGGAAATGTGAAATATTTGAGATTTCGGATGAAAAGGGGGAGGGAAATGTGAAATATTTGAGATTTCAGATTAAAATTTGGCAGGAGGGACAAACCCCAGGCGAGCTGAGCCCTGTGCGGCCCCAGCTCCGATTTTGGCACAGAAATGGGAATTTTTTTGCAATTTTTTGCCTTTTTTCCCCCTTTTCCCCCCTTTTATTTCCTTATTTTTCCTTATTTTTGCTTTTTTTTGCAATTTTTTTAACAATTTTTTCTTCTTTTTTTGCATTTTTTTCCTTTTTTTTACAATTTTTTTTGCAATTTTTTTGCCCTTTTTTTTTTGGAAATTTTTTACTATTTTTTCTCCCTTTTTTGCTTTTTTTTGCCTTTTCCCCCCTTTTTTTTTTCTTTTTTTTTAAATTTTTTCCTTTTTTTTTGCATTTTTTGCCCTTTTTTCCTTTATTTTGCATTTTATTTGCTTTTTTCCCTTTTTTTTTCATTTTATTTGCCTTTTTTTGCCCTTTGTTTTGCATTCTATTTGCCTCTTTTTTCCTTTTTTTTTTTTTTTTGCAATTTTTTCCCATTTTTCTCATTATTTTTCCCTTTTTTTCCATTTTTTCTCATTATTTTTCCCATTTTTGCCGTTGCCGCCCCCCGGGAGCGCCGCGGGGTCACCGGGCCGGGGTCAAAAGTTGAATCCGGGGTGGGAAAGGAAAAACGAGCGAGAAAAGGAGGGGGAGGAGCTGGGGAGGGGAAAAAGGTGGGAAACGGGAAAATCCAGGGGAAAAAATGGAAATAAAATGAGATTTTAAATGAAATAAGGAGGAAAATTTATGATAATGGTTGAAGGGGATGATTGGAATAATGGGTGGAAAGAATTGCTGGAGGTGGGAAGGGGAAGGAAAAGGAAAATAAAAAATAAAAATTAAAATTATAATTAAAAAAAGGAAAAGGAAAAGAAAAAGGAAAAGAAAAAGGAAAAGGAAAAGAAAAAGAAAATAAATAAATAAATAAATAAATAAATTTAAAAATAAAAATAAAAATTAAAATAAAATAAAACAAAAATAAGAATAAAAATAAAGAATAAAAATAGGAATAAGAATAAGAATAAGAATAAAAATAAAAATAATGAAAATGAAAATGAAAATGAAAATGGAAATAAAAGTAAAAATAAAAGTAAAAGTAAAACTTGAAGTAATCAAGAATAAAGGAGAAAGAAGAAAGAAAAATGAATGAAATAATAAAAATAAAATAATAATAAAGAATAAGGAATAAGGAATGAAGAATGAAGAATAAAGAATAAAAAATAAAGCATAAAGATGAATACAAAGGAAAAGAATTAAAAATGAGAACGGAAAGAAAACCCAGGAAAAATAAATACAAACACAACTTGGAAATGGAAATGAAACTCAAAATCCTCCCAAAAGTGCAAAAATCGGGGCTGGAGCGCCAGGAAATGGGGAAGGGATGGGGGAAAATGGGATTTGGCGAAAAAAATGGAATTTGGGGGAAAGATGGGATGGGGGAAAATGGGATTCAGGAAATGGGATGGGGAAAGATGGGATTTGGTGGGAAAATGGGATTTGGGGGAAAATGGGATTTGGTGAAAAGATGGGATGGGGGAAAAATAGGATTTTGGGAAAAAATGGAATTTGGTGAAAAAATGGAATGGGGACAAGATGGGATGGGGGGAAAAAGGATTTTGGGGAAAAATGGAATTGGGGGGAAAAGGGGATGGGGGAAAGATGGGATGGGGGAAAATGGAACAGGGAAAAGATGGGATGGGGAAAAAATGGGATTTGGTGAAAGATGGGATGGGGGAAAAATGGGATGGGGAAAAATGGGATTTTGGGAAAAATGGGATTTGGGGGAAAAATGGGATTTGGTGAAAAGATGGAATGGGGAAAAATGGATTTTGGGAAAAGATGGGATTTGGTGAAAAGATGGGATGGGGGGAAAATGAGGTGGGATTTTGTGAAAAAATGAGATGGGGACAAGATGGGATTTTGTGAGAAAATGAGATTTTGTTTGCAAATGGGATTTGGTTTGCAAATGGGATTTTGTTATAAAATCAGATTTCGGTAAAATCCCCCTGGGCGGCCCCGAGCTCTGGAAAATTCCATTTCCCGGGGGCGGCTCGGGCCGCGGAGGGACCCGGGGGGGTTTGATGGAATTTCGGTTCTTTGGGGTTTGATGGAATTTGGGTTTTTTGGGTTGATGGAATTTGGGGTTTGATGGAATTTCGGTTTTTGGATTTGATGGAATTTCTGTTTTTGGGGTTTGATGGAATTTCGGTTTTTGGGGTTGATGGAATTTCGGTTTTTGGGATTTGATGGAATTTCGGTTCTGTTTGATATTTACTTAATACCGGGTTTTATTTTTATATTTAGCTTGGTTTTATTTATAGATTTTATTTATTCTATTCTATTCTATTCTATTCTATTCTATTCTATTCTATTTTTTAATTATTTTTATTTTATTTTATTTATACATTTTATTCATATAGCTATTTTATTTCTAGATTTTATTTTATTTATATTTTATTTTATTTCATTTTATTTCATTTTATATTTTATTTTATTTTATTTTATTTTATTCTATTCTATTCTATTCTATTCTATTTTTTATTTTATTTATTTTATTTTATTTTATTTTATTTTATTTTATTTTATTTTATTTTATTTTATTTTATTTTATTTTATTTTATTCTATTGTATTCTATTCTATTCTATTCTATTCTATTCTATTTTATTTTATTTTATTTTATTTATTTTATTTTATATTTTATTTTATTTTATTTTATTTTATTTTATTTTATTTTATTTTATTTTATTTTTATTTTTTTCAATTTTTTTTTAAATTTTATTTCCAGATTTAATTTCATTTCTCCCTCCCCTCCTTCCCCCGAGCTCTCCGGGTCTCTCCCCTCCCCGGAGCCCCGGGCACGGCGCTCTGCGAATTCCATTTGCCGCGAGGTGAAAAACCCGCCCGAGCCGCTTCCTTTGGCCTGATAAGGCCCAAATTTAATTAATTGCCGCCAATTTGCCTTAATTACCGCCCTTATCAGCGGCCGCAGGCGGCGCGGGGCAATAAACCCCGTTTGTCCCGGGGATATTAAACCGAGAGGCGATAAAATCCCCCCAAAATTGAATTTATTGCGTTTGTTGGGCGGCGATGTTTAAATCCCGATTTAGGGGAGGGAGAGGAAATGAAAATAATCATTTTCCAGGATATTTCTAATTTATCTCCGCGCCCGAACCGGGCTCAGGCTTTGGTTGTTTTATTTTTTTTTTATTTTCTGGCGTTTCTGGGGGTTTTTTCCGCCCGACAATCGATTGAACACGCTTTTTAATCGCGATTTACGTCGCGATGGCCGTGTCGGAGCTGGTGGGAAAAGGGGGAGCGGAGGCCGAGCCTGCCCGCAGCTCCTCGCGTGCCCAATTATTCCCCCTCCACCCGAAAATTCCCATTTTGGGGTGAAAATCGGAATTTTCCCCCTCGCCGAGCAGGTGTGGGTGCGTCCCCTGCCTTCCTTCACCTCCGAGAATATTTTAATTTTAATTTATCCCAAATTTCGCTCCCTCAGGGGGAGAAATCCCCGCCAGAATTGCGCAAAAAGAAATAAAAATCCCCAAAACCTTCGGGGCGGAGGGGAGGGAGAGGCGGCGACAACGAGGAGGAAAAAAATGAAATTAAAAGCGAATAAATTCCAATTTTGAGAGGGGGGAAAGATGGGAGAGCGGGGGGGGAAAGACATCGGGGAGGGTGGGAAGGGAGGAAAAAGAATTTAAAAAAAAAGACGAAAAAAAAGGGCGAAAAAAAAGGACGGAAAAAAAAAAAGGACGGAAAAAAAAGAACGAAAAAAAAAAAAAGAACGAAAAAAAAAATAATAAATGAAAAGTCGGGGGTGAAGCGCGGGTCAGCGCGGCTGCGGACACGCCTCGCTGTTTAACAAAGACCTCCAAAGTCCCCGATTAATCCCAAAAGTTTCGCCTTTCCCAGCCCCGAGCGCTCCGCCGGGACAAAGCGGGGCCGCCACCCCCCCCAAAAATCAGCGAGGATCCCCCAAAAAATACCCGGGAGGGAGAGGAGGAGGAAGGAGGGGAGAGAGAGGGGGTTTGGGGCAGAAGGAGGGGGATTCGGGACGAGGGATGGGGTTTTTGGGGATTTTTGGGGTTTTTTGGGGTTTTTGGGGGTTTTTTGGGGGTTTTTTGGGGGTTTTTTTGGGGGGGATTTCAGAATCCCCCCAAATTTTGCGGGGTCGCCGCGAGGAGAAGGAGCCGCGCGGAGCCAAGGTAGGAACCGCACCTGGGCGGGCCCGGGGGGGATCCCCGAGTTTGGGGAAGGGTTTGGGGGATCCCCTCCTAAAAGCGCCGCCCCTCCAAAATGGGGGGCGGGAAAAAACCCCAAAACACCCCAAAAAAAACCCCAAAAAAACCCCAAAAATTAAAAAAAAAATCAGCGAGAAACTTCCGCGGGAAAGGTGAAGTGGGGTCGGAAATAAATTTGGGGATTTGGGGATTTTGGGAATTTGGGGATTTGGGGATTTGGGGATTTTGGGAATTTGGGGATTTGGGGATTTGGGGATTTGGGGATTTGGGGATTTGGGAATTTGGAGATTGGGGGATTTTGGGGATTTGGGAATTTGGGGATTTGGGGATTTGGGGATTTGGTATTTTGGGGATTTGGGGATTTGGGGATTTGGGGATTTGAGGATTTGGGGATTTGGGGATTTGGGGATTTGGGGATTTGGGGATTTTGGGATTTTGGGGATTTGGGAATTTGGGGATTTTGGGATTTTTTGGGGAGATTTCCCGGAGGTGAGGAGGTGAAAATGAATTCTGGCCGACGCTAGGGGGGCTGCTCGGCCAAGGCCGGCCCTGCGCTGTCACCGCCGAGAGGAAAAAAATCCGATTTATTTATTATTTTAAGGGATGTCGGAGTGGGTTAAAAATAGAGAAAAAGGCCTGGCTGCTTCTGGAAAAAACGGAATTTTTAAAAAATCCGTTCGGAGGAGTCGGGATAAAATCTAAAAGAGGTGAAGAGGGGATTGAAAAGAGATTAAAAATGAAAGATGGAGCGGGATTTATTCTGGTGGTTTAGGATCCTCGCTTTCCCGGCGGGTTTTAGGGGAAAAGGTGAATTTCCAGGCGGGAAATTCTGCTCGGTGCAAAAAGATTCCTGCGCTTCTGGTGGAAATTTGGGGTTTTTAAAGGATCTGAAATGATTTTGGGGTTGATTTCGGTTCGTTCTTAAAGCGCCGCTGGGTTTAACTGGGAGATTTTAGCAGGAAAAGCGATTTTTCACGTGAAAAATCCCGAATTGGGGGATTTCATCCAGAAATCCGGATTATTTAATTTATTTATTTATTTATTTATTTGAAGGCAGTTCTGGGAATCTGCCGGATTTATTGCCGGGAATGGCGGGCGGCAGCTTTTCCCTCTCGGCATTTAAATGCAATTAATTCGGGAGGCACTTGACCTGAAAATGTTCCTCCTTTTGAAAGGCAAAAAACAAAACCGAAAAAAAGGAAAAAAAAATGGAAATAAAAGAGGAAAAAAAAAGGAGAGAAAAGCAAAAGGGGGATGCTCGGCTTTGAATCTCTGGGGTAACTTTAATTTTCAAGGGAATCTCAACACGCCGCCCTCATTAGTTCCGAATGAGGGTTCATTACCTAGACACGATGAATATTTTATTGCTTTATATCCCTCTTTTTTCGGAAATGAAACGCCTTTGATCTCTTTTTTTTTTTTTCCTCTCGGGTTGTAAAAAAGAATTGCCTGTCGTTAAAAAGAAAAAAAAAAAACAAAAAACCTGTCGTCCCATCTGCCTTGACATTCTGGATTTCTTTTCATCTGTTTCTTTCTTTTCTTTTTCTCTCCTTTTTTTCCCCCCTTTTTTATCTTTTTTATTACTTTTTTATCTTTTTTTTCCCCCCTTTTTTATCTTTTTTTTCCTTTTTTATCTTTTTTTTAATCTTTTTTTTTAATCTTTTTTTTTAATTTTTTTTTTACCGTTTCCCCCGTTAAACCCAAACCTCGGGTGACCTCCGGGGAAGGAAAAATGGATGAAAACTTTTGCGCTGCCCACCAGAAAATCGTGACGAGGCTTTTCAGGGCGGGGTGGGGACGGAACCTGGGGGGAATTTCTCTTTTAAAAGGCGCAATTTTGGCTCCGCGTCTGTTTGCGCGCCTGCACCTCCACCTTCACCCCGGAAATTGATTTTTTCACCCCCAAAAAACCTCCAAAGTGCGGAGGGAAAGGTGCGAAAAACCCAAAAAAATCCCGATTTTCCTCTCTGCGGCCTCGCTGTTTTAACGAATCCCCTCTCCCCTACAGCGGGGAATTTCCCCCAGGCGCATCCCCCGTTTCCCAAAAACCCCAAATTTTGCCCCAGAAGAGAATTGTGGCTCTAGGAGAAGATGTGAGACCGAGGAGGACGCAACTGTCTTCTATATGTACCCTGTAGATCCGAATTTGTGTAGAGGAAGTCGGGTCACAAATTCGCATCTAGGGGAATATGTAGTTGACACAAACACTACAAACCCCGAAGCCTTAAACCCCCCGCCCCAAAAAAACCCTAAAAACCCCAAAATCGGCGGGGTGGGGACGATTTTGACCAGAAAATCGCTCCAAAGAAATCCGCTGGGTTTGACCTCGGCTCAACTCCGCCGATAAAACTTTCTCAGGGCTGCGAGAACACGGAGAGGGGATTTGGGGTCTGGGGGCTTTTTGGGGTTCGGGGAGGGGGCGCGGGCGTTGCTGTCGCCGTTTCGGAGCAGGGCTCGCCCGCCTCGCCTTTCATTTCTGCGCTCCGGGGTTCAAATCGATCCCATCGCTCGCTCCCGCCGCCTTCGGGGTCCGCCCGCGGGATTTGGGGGGGTTCGGGGGGATTTGGGGGGGTTTGGGGGGGGTCTTCATCGCCAGGGGGGCGAGGCCGAGCCGCACCGGGGCTCCGCTAATTGGCTTTGGTAATTACTCACGGAGTGTTCGGGGGCCGGGCCGGGGGATCCCCCGACACCCCAAATCCGCTGATGGGTTTGGTATCGATCCCTGACACCCCAAATCCGCTGATGGCTTTGCTATCGATCCCTGACACCCCAAATCCGCTGATGGGTTTGCTATCGATCCCATGGAACCCCGAATCCGCTGATGGGTTTTGTATCGATCCCCGGGCACCCCAAATCCGCTGATGGGTTTTGTATCGATCCCCGGGCACCCCAAATCCGCTGATGGGTTTGGTATCGATCCCATGGAACCCCGAATCCGCTGATGGCTTTGCTATCGATCCCCGGACACCCCAAATCCGCTGATGGGTTTGGTATCGATCCCCGGGCACCCCAAATCCGCTGATGGCTTTGGTATCGATCCCCCGGCACCCCGAATCCGCTGATGGGTTTGGTATCGATCCCCGACACCCCAAATCCGCTGATGGGTTTGGTATCGATCCCCGACACCCCAAATCCGCTGATGGGTTTGGTATCGATCCCCGGACACCCCGAATCCGCTGATGGGTTTGGTATCGATCCCCGGACACCCCAAATCCGCTGATGGCTTTGGTATCGATCCCATGGAACCCCAAATCCGCTGATGGGTTTGGTATCGATCCCATGGAACCCCAAATCCGCTGATGGCTTTGCTATCGATCCCCGGACACCCCAAATCCGCTGATTGGTTTGGTATCGATCCCCGGGCACCCCAAATCCGCTGATGGGTTTGGTATCGATCCCCGGGCACCCCAAATCCGCTGATGGCTTTGCTATCGATCCCATGGAACCCCGAACCCCCTGATTGGTTTGGTATCGATCCCCGACACCCCAAATCCGCTGATTGGTTTCGTATCGATCCCCGACACCCCGAACCCCCTGATTGGTTTGGTATCGATCCCCGGGCACCCCGAACCCCCTGATTGGTTTGGTATCGATCCCCGGGCACCCCGAATCCGCTGATGGCTTTGCTATCGATCCCATGGAACCCCGAACCCCCTGATTGGTTTCGTATCGATCCCCGACACCCCGAACCCCCTGATTGGTTTGGTATCGATCCCCGGGCACCCCGAACCCCCTGATTGGTTTGGTATCGATCCCCGGACACCCCGAACCCCCTGATGGGTTTGGTATCGATCCCCGGACACCCCGAACCCCCTGATTGGTTTGGTATCGATCCCGAGCATCCCCATCCATCTCTGCCAGGCTCCCGCATCACCTCCGGCCGCTGCCCCGCTCGGGGGGCGCCGACCCCAGCCCGGGGGTGGCGAGCGCGGCTCAGCTGCGCCCGCGGGGGGCTCGGGGGGGGCTCGGCGGCCGCGATCCCCCCTCGAATCCCCCTCAAATTTTCCCTCTCCTCCTACTCACTCCCCTTTTGCCGCTGTCTGGGGGGGGTCGCGGCGCCCCCAGCCCCAGGACACACCCCCGGGGGGGGGGGGTTGGGCCGGCCGCGGGGGTCGCGGCGCCGCCGAGGCCGGAGGGGCCGGGGGCGGCCCGGGGGTGGCCCGGGGGTGGCCGGAGGGGAGCGGACGCCCCCCGGGGGATGCCGGGGGTCCCGGGAGAGCCCGGGCTGGGCACGGTTTCCTTATCCGGGGCTCGCCGTGGCCATCGCCATTGGCCCGCGCTGTCACATGGACCCAACTTTGTTCACTTGACAGGGAGGAGGAGGAGGAGGAGGAGGGTTCGGCCAAAGAGGAAAACGAGGGACGGGAGGCAGGGGGGGCTGGGGGGCGCAGGAATAAATTTTAAGGAGAGAAAGGCGCAGAGGGGACGGAGGCAGATACGCACAGAAACAGAAATAATAGAAATAGAAATAGAGAAATAGAAATAGAAATAGAAATAGAAATAGAAATATAGAAACAGAAATAGGAATAGGAATAGAAATAGAAATAGAAATAGAAATAGGAATAGGAATAGGAATAGGAATAGAAATAGAAATAGGAATAGGAATAGAAATAGAAATAGAAATAGAAATAGAAATAGAAATAGAAATAGAAATAGAAATAGAAATAGAAATAGAAATAGAAATAAATATTTCCTCCCCCCACCCCGCGCCGCCCCAAGCGATCCATGGCCATGAGCTCCTTCCTGATCAACTCCAACTACGCGGACCCCAAATTCCCACCCTGCGAGGAATATTCCCGCTGCGATTACCTTCCCGATCCCTCGGCGCACTTTTACGGCGGCCCGAGGCACCTCCGGGCCGATTTCCAGCGGGAGCCGCCGTTCCACCGGGAGCCTCCGGTCGCTCCGTGCCGCCGCCGCCGCCCCGGCGCCCCCAGCCCGCCGCCCCCCGCCCGCAGCCGCGGCCCCGCCGAGCCCCTGCTTTACCCCTGGATGAAAAAAGTCCACGGAAGCTCGGGTGAGTGGAGAAAAAGGAGAGGAGGGGGGCGAGAAAAAACAACAAAAAACCAAAAAAACCCCCCAAAAAAAAGGGTTTTATAGTTGGAGTCGCACCTCGCGGAAAAAAGGAGCGCCGGTGAAAGGAGATTTACGAGCGCCGCGCTGGAATTACATCCTCCATAAATTTTTATGGCTCTGCTCGGCCCCGCGCCTTTGAAGTCTCTGTTACCATCCTCCTCCGGTTTCTTCCAAGCTACTTCGCTTTTTTTTTTTTTTAATTTTTTTTTCTTCCTCCCCCCCTTCTCTTCCTTCCTTTCCTTTTTTTTTTTTTTGTTTTTTTTTGTTTTACGGCCGTTGAATCTCCCCTAAGTGAAGTTTTATGTTTGGGTAATTTGGATTTAAGTGGCGGATTGAGTAAAGTTTTACTGCTTTCCCCTCCCCTGCCCTCTTCTTCTTCTTTTTTTTTTTTCCCTCCCTCCTTTATTTTTTCCCTCCCTCCTTTATTTTTTCCCTCCCTTCTTTTTTTTTTTCTCCTTTTTTTTTCCTCCTTTATTTTTCCTCCCTTTTTTTATTCCCCTCCCCTGCCCTCTTCTTCTTTTTTTTTCCCTCCCTCCTTTATTTTTCCCCCCCTTTTTTTTCCTCCCTCCTTTATTTTTTCCCTCCCTCTTTTTTTTCCCTCCCTCTTTTTTTTTCCCTCCCTTTTCTCCCCCCCTCCTTTTTTTCCCCCTGCTTTTTTTTCCTCCCTTTTTTTCCCTCCCTTTTTTTTTTCCTCCCTCCTTTATTTTTTTCCCCCCTCCTTTTTTTTTCCTCCCTTTTTTCCCCTCCCTCCTTTATTTTTTCCCTCCCTTTTTTCCCCTCCCTCCTTTATTTTTTCCCTCCCTTTTTTTCCCTCCCTCCTTTATTTTTTCCCTCCCTCCTTTATTTTTTCCCTCCCTCCTTTTTTTTCCTCCCTTTTTTCCCCTCCCTCCTTTATTTTTCCCCTCCCTCCTTCATTTTTTCCCTCCCTCCTTTATTTTTTCCCTCCCTCCTTTATTTTTTCCCTCCCTTTTTTTTCCCCTCCCTCCTTTATTTTTCCCTCCTTTTTTCCCCTCCCTTCTTTTTTTTTCTCCCTTTTTTTCTCCCTTCTTTTTTTTCCCTCCCTTTTTTCCCCCTCCTTTTTTCCCCCTCCTTTTTCATCCCCCCTCCCTTTCCCCCCTCCTGTTTTTCATCCCTTTCTTTTTCTCCCCCACCCCTTTTTTCTCATTTTAAAGCCAGACATTTCCCAACCCTCCCTCTCCTTTTTCCCAGGAACTTTTGGGGATCCCAAAAGCTCCGCCAGAGCTGCCAGCGCAAAAATTCGAATTTCCACCCTGGCAGGGCGCGGAAAACGCGCCTGGGGGGCCCTAAAAAAACCCAAAACTTTATTCAGGATTCCCCTGAGGTGCAGATTTGGGCTCTGGGGGAATTTCGGAGCGTTTTTATTTTTATTTATTTATTTTTCAAGCAAATCCCCCCCTCCAAAGAACGCGTGACGCTTTTATTCTCCTTTTTTGGGTGATTTTTCTTTTTATTTTCCTTTTTAAAATCTGTTTTTCCCCCCTCATTTTCCCCTTTCTCTTGTGTGTTCTCCCCTCTGGGTTTTTTGTGTTTTTTCCCCTTTTTTTCCCCTTTTTTGTGTGCCTTTTCACATCTTTCCCCCATTTTTCACATCTTTTTTTTTCCCTTTCTTTTGTGCTTTTTCACATTTTCTCTCCTTTTTCTTTTCATGCTTCCCCATCTCCCCCCCTCCCTTTTTTTTTCTTTTTTTTCTTTTTTTTTCACATTTTCTCCCTTTTCTCTCCCTCACTTTTCCACACCCCCCCCTCATTCGTATTTCCAAACATTTCCCCTTTTTCTTTGTGCATTTTCACATTTCCCCCCACTTTTTTTTTTAATATTTTCCCTTTTTTTGATATTTCCACACCTCCCTCCCCTTTATTATATTTCCACCTCTTCCCCCCCATTTTTTTCTATATTTCCTCACATTTCTCCCCCGATTTTTAATATTTCCACACCTTTTCCCCCTGCTTATTTTGAATATTTCCACATATTTCCCCTCCTATTTTTTTTTACATTTCCACACATCCCTCCCAGGCTATTTTATATATTTCCTCCCCTATTTTAAAAAATATTTTTACACCTTTTCCCCCTGGTTATTTTTTATATTCCCCCCGGGTGATTTTTTATATCCTCCCTCCCTTTCTTTCCCTATTTTCCCACCTTTTCCCCCAGTTATTTTTTATATTTCCCCCCTGGCTATTTTTTATATTTCCCCCCCTATTTCCCCCCCTATTTTCCCACCTTTCTCCCTGGTTATTTTTTATACTTCCTGCCTGGTTATTTTTTATATTCCCCCCCAATTTTTCCCCTATTTTCACATTTCTCCCCCCAGGTTATTTTTTCTATCCCCCCCAATTTTCCCCCTATTTTTCCACCTTTCCCCCTGGGTGATTTTTTATATTTCCCCCAATTTTTCCCCTATTTTCCCACTTCCCCCCCCCCCCGGGTTATTTTCTATATCTCCCCCAATTTTCCCCTATTTTCCCACTTTTCCCCCCAGTTATTTTTTATATCCCCCCCATTATTTCCCCTATTTTCCCACCTTTCCCCCCAGTTATTTTTTCTATTTCCCCCCAATTTTTCCCCTATTTTCCCACCTTTCCCCCCAGTTATTTTCTATATATCCCCCATATTTCCCCCCCCATTTTCACACTCTCTCCCCATTTCTCCCCCCGGTTATTTTCTCTATATCCCCCCAATCTTTCCCCTATTTTCCCACCTTTCCCCCCAGTTATTTTTTCTATATCCCCCCATATTTCCCCCCATTTTCACACTTTCTTTCCCGTTTTCCCCCCGGTTATTTTCTATATCCCCCCCAGTTATTTTCTATATCCCCCCAATTTCCCCCCATTTTCACACTCTCTCTCTCCCGTTTCCCCCCGGTTCCCAGCAGCCAGCCCCGGTTATTTTTTCTATTCCCCCCCAGTTATTTTCTATATCCCCCCAATTTCCCCCCCATTTTCACACTTTCTCTCCCGTTTTCCCCCCGGTTATTTTCTATATCCCCCCCATATTTCCCCCCATTTTCACACTCTCTCTCCCCCGTTTTCCCCCCGGTTATTTTCTATATATCCCCCCAATCTCTCCCCCATTTTCACACTCTCTCCCGTTCTCCCCGGTTCCCGGCAGCCAGCCCCGGTTATTTTCTATATCCCCCCCAGTTATTTTCTATATTTTCCCCCATATTCCCCCCCATTTTCACACTCTCTCTCCCCTGTTTTCCCCCGGTTCCCGGCAGCCAGCCCCGGTTATTTTTTCTATTCCCCCCCAGTTATTTCCTATTTCCCCCCATATTTCCCCCCATTTTCACACTCTCTCCCCTATTTTCCCCCCGGTTATTTTCTATTTCCCCCCCAATCTTTCCCCCCATTTTCACACTCTCTCTCCCCATTTCTCCCCCCAGTTATTTTTCCTATTTCCCCCATATTTCCCCCCCATTTTCACACTCTCTCTCCCCCGTTTTCCCCCCAGTTATTTTTCCTATTTCCCCCAATCTCTCCCCCATTTTCAGACTCTCTCTCCCCCGTTTTCCCCCCAGTTATTTTCTATATCCCCCCCATATTTCCCCCCCATTTTCACACTCTCTCTCTCCCATTTTCCCCCCAGTTATTTTTAATATCCCCCCAATTTTCCCCCCCATTTTCACACTCTCTCTCCCCCGTTTTCCCCCCGGTTATTTTCTATATTTTCCCCCATATCTCTCCCCCATTTTCACACTCTCTCTCTCCCGTTCTCCCCCGGTTCCCGGCAGCCAGCCCCGGTTATTTTTTCTATTCCCCCCAGTTATTTTCTATATCCCCCCAATCTTTCCCCCCATTTTCACACTCTCTCTCCCCATTTCTCCCCCCAGTTATTTTCTATATCCCCCCATATTTCCCCCCCATTTTCACACTCTCTCTCCCCCGTTTTCCCCCAGTTATTTTTAATATCCCCCCATATTTCCCCCCATTTTCACACTCTCTCCCCCGTTTTCCCCCCAGTTATTTTTCCTATCCCCCCCATATCTCCCCCCCATTTTCACACTCTCTCTCTCCCGTTTCCCCCGGTTCCCGGCAGCCAGCCCCGGTTTCGGCGGCGGCGGGGAGGAGCCGAGGCGCTCCCGCACGGCGTACACGCGGCAGCAGCTGCTGGAGCTGGAGAAGGAATTCCACTACAGCCGCTACCTGACGCGGCGCCGGCGCCTGGAGGTCGCGCACGCGCTGGGCCTCACCGAGCGCCAGGTCAAGATCTGGTTCCAGAACCGCAGGATGAAGTGGAAAAAGGATCACAGACTGCCCAACACCAAGGTCAGGGCGGCCGGGGCACTGCAGGGAGGATCCCAAAACCAGATCCCGCAGGGAGGATCCCAAAACCAGATCCTGCAAGGATCCCAAACTCAAATCCTGCAAGGATCCCAAAACCAGATCCTACAGGGAGGATCCCAAAACCAGATCCTACAAGGATCCCAAACTCAAATCCCACAAGGATCCCAAAAGCAGATCCCGCAAGGAGGATCCCAAACTCAAATCCCGCAAGGATCCCAAACTCAAATCCCACAAGGATCCCAAAACCAGATCCTACAAGGAGGAGGAGGATCCCAAAACCAGATCCCGCAGGGAGGATCCCAAACTCAAATCCTGCAAGGAGGAGGATCCCAAAGGCAGATCCCACAAGGATCCCAAAACCAGA
Organism: Fringilla coelebs; assembly: GCF_963513975.1. Classification (NCBI taxonomy): domain Eukaryota; kingdom Metazoa; phylum Chordata; class Aves; order Passeriformes; family Fringillidae; genus Fringilla; species Fringilla coelebs. Next base: position 735,291 of record NC_140053.1, read on the forward strand.
TCCCCCAAGGACAATCCCAAAACCAGATCCCACAAGGAGGATCCCAAACTCAAATCCTGCAAGGATCCCAAACTCAAATCCCACAAGGATCCCAAAACCAGATCCCCCAAGGACGATTCCAAAACCAGATCCCGCAGGGAGGATCCCAAAACCAGATCCCCCAAGGACGATCCCAAAACCAGATCCCGCAGGGAGGATCCCAAACTCAAATCCTGCAAGGATCCCAAACTCAAATCCTGCAAGGATCCCAAACTCAAATCCTGCAAGGATCCCAAAACCAGATCCTACAAGGAGGAGGATGCCAAAACCAGATCCCACAAGGAGGGTCCCAAAGGCAGATCCCACAGGGAGGATCCCAAAACCAGATCCCGCAAGGAGGAGGAGGATCCCAAAGGCAGATCCTGCAAGGATCCCAAACTCAAATCCCACAAGGAGGATCCCAAAACCAGATCCTACAGGGAGGAACCCCAAACCAGATCCTACAGGGAGGAACCCAAAGGCAGATCCCACAAGGATCCCAAACTCAAATCCCACAAGGAGGAGGATCCCAAAACCAGATCCTACAGGGAGGAGGAGGAACCCAACACCGGATCCCACAAGGAGGAGGAGGATCCCAAAGGCAGATCCCGCCAGGAGGATCCCAACCTCAAATCCTGCAAGGAGGAGGAACCCAAAGGCAGATCCTGCCAGGATCCCAAACTCAAATCCCACAAGGAGGATGCCAAGGGCAGATCCCACAAGGAGGATCCCAAATGCAGATCCTCCAAGGAGGAGGAGCCCAAGGTCACATCCCACACGGAGGAGGATCCCAAAGGCAGATCCCACAAGGATCCCAAATTCAGATCCCACAAGGATCCCAAATTCAGATCTCACAAGGATCCCAACCCCTGATCCCACAAGGAGGAGGATCCCAACCCCGATCCCACGGCCCGGCTGCCACCCCATAAGCGCCCCCAGGGGTTTGGGGCGTGGACTCGTGAGAGCGCAGAGAAGGAAACGGGATAATTTTAATTTAATTTTAATTTTTATCATTATTTTAATGATTATTTGACCCGTGGGGAAAGGCGGGGCTGATCTTCGTGACCCAACAGCGGGATCGGGGCAGCTCCTCCTCCACATCCCTGCAGATCCCACAGGGAGGATCCCAAAGGGGGATCCTACAGGGAGGAGGATCCCAAAGGCCGACCCTACAGGGAGGATCCCAAAGGCAGATCCTACAAGGAGGAGGATCCCAACATCACATGTCTCAAGGAGGAGGATCCCAAAGGCTGATCCTACAGGGAGGAGGATCCCAAAGGCAGATCCTACAGGGAGGAGGATCCCAAAGGCCGATCCTACAGGGAGGATCCTAAAGGCAGATCCCACAAGGATCCCAAAGGCAGATCCTACAAGGAGGAGGATCCCAAAGTCACATTCCACACGGACGAGGATCCCAAACGCTGATCCCTCAAGGAGGATCCCAAAGGCAAATCCCACAGGGAGGAGCCCAAACGCAGATCCTACAAGGAGGAGGATCCCAAACGCAGATCCCTCAAGGAGGAGGATCCCAAACGCAGATCCCTCAAGGGGGATCCCAAATGTAGATACTACAACGAGGATCCCAACTCAAATCCCACACGGAGGAGGATCCCAACTAGAGATCCTACAAGGAGGATCCCAAACCCAGATCCCTCAAGGTGGAGGATCCCAAACTCAAATCCCACAGGGAGGAGGATCCCAAACTCAAATCCCAAAAGGAGGAGCATCCCAAACTCAAATCTCACAGGGAGGAGGATCTAAACTCAAATCCCACAAGGAGGATCCCAAACCCTGATCCTACAAGGAGGAGGATCCCAAACCTAATCACACACGGAGGAGGATCCCAAACCCGATCCCACAAGAGGAGGAGGATCCCAAACCCTGATCCCACAAGGAGGAGGATCCCAAACCCAATCCCACAAGGAGGAGGAGGATCCCAAACCTGATCTTACAAGGACGATCCCAACCCCGCTCCCACAAGGAGGAGGATCCCAAACCTGATCCCACAAGGAGGATCCCAAACCCGATCCCACAAGGAGGAGGAGGATCCCAAACCTGATCTTACAAGGACGATCCCAACCCCGCTCCCACAAGGAGGAGGATCCCAAACCTGATCCCACAAGGAGGATCCCAAACCCGATCCCACAAGGATGACGAGGATCCCAACCCCGATCCCACAAGGAGGAGGATCCCAACCCCGATCCCACAAGGAGGAGGATCCCAACCCCGATCCCACAAGTACGACGAGGATCCCAAACCCTGATCCCACAAGGAGGAGGAGGATCCCAACCCCGATCCCACAAGTATGACGAGGATCCCAAACCTGATCCCACGAGGAGGATCCCAACCCCGATCCCACAAGGAGGATCCCAAACCCAATCACACATCCCGGCCTCCGCCCCATGGCCGCCCCAGGGCGGCGTGCGCGTGTTTGGGGCCTGGACTCGCGAGGGAAACGGGAGAATTTTCATTTTTAGGGTTTTTACACCGATCTGAACGCGGGGACAGGCGGGAGCTCCTTATTTATGGCCGACAATTCGAACTTTGATTTTGATTTGACCCACGGGGACAGGCAGGTGCTGGTAATTCCCCCCAATAATTTGAATTTTGAGCATTTTTAGGCCATTTGTACACAGGGGCACTGGTTATTCCCACCAATAATTTGAATTTGGACCATTTTTACCCCAATTTTATCCACGGGGACAGGCAGGTGCTGGTTCTTCCCCCCAATAATTGGAATTTTGATCACTTTTAGGCCATTTGTACACATGGGCACTGGTTATTCCCCACAATAATTTGAATTTTGACCATTTTTACCCCAATTTCAGCCACAGGGAGTGGCGAGTGCTGGTTCTTCCCCCCAATAATCTGAATTTTGATCACTTTTAGGCCATTTGTTCACACGGGTACTGGCTATTCCCCCCAATAATTTGAATTTTGACCATTTTTACCCCGATTTCAGCCACAAGGAGTGGCGGCTGCAGGTTATTCCCACCAATAATTTGAATTTTGATCACTTTTCCCCCAATCTTAGGAAGGAGGAGTGGCAGGTGCTGTTTATTCCCCCCAATAATTTGAATTTTGATCACTTTTAGGCCATTTGTTCACACGGGTACTGGTTCTTCCCACCAATAATTTGAATTTTGACCATTTTTACCCCAATTTCAGCCACAGGGAGTGGCGAGTGCTGGTTATTCCCCCCAATAATTTGAATTTTGATCACTTTTAGGCCATTTGTTCACATGGGTACTGGTTATTCCCACCAATAATTTGAATTTGGACCATTTTTACCCCAATTTTAGCAACGGGGAGTGGCGGCTGCAGGTTCTTCCCACCAATAATTTGAATTTTGAGCACTTTTACCCCAATCTTAGGAAGGAGGAGTGGCAGGTGCTGTTTATTCCCCCCAATAATTTGAATTTTGACCATTTTTAGGCCATTTGAACCATGGGGACACACGGGTACTGGTTCTTCCCCCCAATAATTTGAATTTTGACCATTTTTACCCCAATTTCAGCCACAGGGAGTGGCGAGTGCTGGTTCTTCCCACCAATAATTTGAATTTCGACCATTTTTAGGCCATTTGAACCACAGGGACACATGGGCACTGGTTATTTCAGCCAATAATCTGAATTTTGATCACTTTTAGGCCATTTGTACACATGGGTACTGGTTCTTCACCCCAATAATTTGAATTTTGACCATTTTAATGCCATTTTATCCACGGGGACAGGCAGGTGCTGGTAATTCCCCCCAATAATTTGAATTTTGATCACTTTTAGGCCATTTGTTCACATGGGTACTGGTTCTTCACCCCAATAATTTGAATTTTGATCACTTTTACCCCGATTTCAGCCACGGGGAGTGGCAGGCACTGGTTCTTCCCACCAATAATTTGAATTTTGACCATTTTAATGCCATTTTATCCACGGGGACAGGCAGGTGCTGGTAATTCCCCACAATAATTTGAATTTTGATCACTTTTCCCCCAATTTCAGCCACAGGGAGTGGCGAGTGCTGGTAATTCCCCCCAATAATTTGAATTTTGATCACTTTTAGGCCATTTGTACACACGGGCACTGGTTCTTCCCACCAATAATTTGAATTTTGACCATTTTTACCCCAATTTTATCCACGGGGACAGGCAGGTGCTGGTAATTCCCCCCAATAATTTGAATTTTGAGCATTTTTAGGCCATTTGTACACATGGGTACTGGTTATTCCCCACAATAATTTGAATTTTGACCATTTTTACCCCAATTTCAGCCACAGGGAGTGGCGAGTGCTGGTTCTTCCCCCCAATAATTTGAATTTTGATCACTTTTAGGCCATTTGTTCACATGGGCACTGGTTATTCCCCCAATAATTTGAATTTGGACCATTTTTACCCCAATTTTAGCAACGGGGAGTGGCGGCTGCAGGTTCTTCCCACCAATAATTTGAATTTTGAGCACTTTTACCCCAATCTTAGGAAGGAGGAGTGGCAGGTGCTGTTTATTCCCCCCAATAATTTGAATTTTGACCATTTTTAGGCCATTTGAACCATGGGGACACACGGGTACTGGTTCTTCCCACCAATAATTTGAATTTCGACCATTTTTAGGCCATTTGAACCACAGGGACACATGGGCACTGGTTATTTCAGCCAATAATCTGAATTTTGATCACTTTTAGGCCATTTGTTCACATGGGCACTGGTTATTCTGCCAATAATTTGAATTTTGACCATTTTTACCCAATTTTATCCACGGGGACAGGCAGCTGCAGGTTATTCCCCCCAATAATTTGAATTTGGACCATTTTTAACACTGATTTAACCCACGGGGAAATGCGGGTGCTGGTTCTTGTGGGACTGGGATGGACTGGGATGGACTGGGATGGGATTGGGATGGACTGGGATGAACTGGGATGGACTGGGATGAACTGGGATGGGATTGGGATGGGATTGGGATGGACTGGGATGGGATTGGGATGGACTGGGATGGACTGGGATGAACTGGGATGAACTGGGATGAGCTGGGATGGACTGGGATGGACTGGGATGGACTGGGATGGACTGGGATGGATCTGTGATGGACTGGGATGAACTGGGATGGACTGGGATGGATCTGTGATGGACTGGGATGAACTGGGATGGACTGGGAGGGACTGGGATGGATCTGGGATGGACTGGGATGGGATTGGGATGAACTAGGATGGGATTGGGATGGACTGGGATGAACTGGGATGGGATTGGGATGAACTGGGATGAACTGGGATGGACTGGGATGGGACTGGGATGGGATTGGGATGGACTGGGATGGACTGGGATGAACTGGGATGGGATTGGGATGGACTGGGATGGACTGGATGAACTGGGATGGGCTAGGATGGACTGGGGTGGACTGGGATGAACTGGGATGGATTGGGACGGACTGGGATGAACTGGGATGGATCTGTGATGGACTGGGATGAACTGGGACGGACTGGGATGAACTGGGACGAACTGGGATCAGCCCCAAGCTCCTCCCCGCCCGATTTGGGGCTGAAAATGTGAATTTCGGGTGGGGGGAGGGGCGGCCCCGACCCCTCCCCCATCCCCTTTGTCCTTGGGATCCACCTGGAAACCCCAAAAAAACCCAAAAAAACCCCAAAAATTCAATTTTATCCCCAAAAATTCAAATTTTATCCTAATAAATTCAATTTTGCCCCCAAAAATTCAATTTTTATACGAAAAATATTCAATTTTATCCCAAAAAATTCAATTTTATCCCCCAAAAATTCAATTCTGCCCCCCCAAAATTCAATTTTATCCCCAAAAATCCAATTTTTACCCAAAAAAATCCAATTTTTATCCCAAATCCTCCTTCCAGGGGCTGGGGCCGCTCCGGGTTTATTTATTGGGTGCAAAAATCAATAAATCCGATTTTTCTGTGTCATTTCTGTGCCATTTCTTTGTCATTTTTTGGTCATTTTTTGTCATCTCTTTGTCATTTCTTTGTCATTTTTTGTCATTTCGGGCCATTCTTTCCTCTTTTTTTTGGTTTTATTTCCTTTATTTTTGTTTTATTTCCACCTCTCCTCCCCCCCTAATGAAAACAAAAGATGTTGGGGCAGCTCCGACGATGATTTATTTGTTCAAAGCGCCGATTAATTCATTAATTAATTCATTCATTAATTATTTTTTCCCAGCCCGAATTAACCCTTTGTTGCCTGCCGAGATTTTTAAATTTATTTCTAATTTTTTTTCTATTTATTTCTAATTTTTTTAAATTTATTTTTAATTTTTTAAAATTTTTTTTCTATTTATTTCTAATTTTTTTAAATTTATTTTTAATTTTTTTAAATTTTTTTTTCTATTTATTTCTAATTTTTTAAAAATTTATTTCTAATTTTTTTTTAAATTTTTTTCTATTTATTTCTAATTTTTTAAATTTATTTCTAATTTTTTAAATTTTTTTTTCTATTTATTTCTAATTTTTTTTAAAATTTCTTTTTAATTTATTTTAATGGTTTTTTTTAATTTTTGGGGTTTAAAATCCCTTTTTCTGCCGGGGTAATTAACGCCTTAATGAGTCCAATTTGGGCCCAGGTGTTCGGGGGTACAAAAGGAGCTCGGGGATCGTCAGGAAGACAAACGGCTCTGCTGGCAGAAGATTAATTTTCATTTTCTTCTGTGAAATAAAAGGAAAAAAAATAATAAAAATATAAAAAAAAAAGGCACAAAAATAAAATAAAAAGTACAAAAATAATGATAAAAAAAGCACAAAAAACGGCGGAGTTCTGGGGGGAAAAGAGGAAAAAAATGAAATTATTGTGCTCGAGGGTGGGGGCAGAGCAGGGAAAGGGTTGGGGGGAAATGGGAATAAAAATGGGAGAAATGGGGATGGAGGGGTAAAAATAAAAATATAAAAATAAATAGAAGTGTAAATATAAATATAAATTTAAGTGTAAATGTAAGTGTAAATATAAATATATGTCTAAGTATAAATATAAATATAAATATAAATATAAATATAAATATAAATATAAATATAAATATAAATATAAATATAAATATAAATATAAATATAAATTACATATAAATATAAATGTAAGTGTAAGTATAAATACAAATCTAAATATAAGTCTAAATATGTCTAAGTATAAATATAAATATAAATATAAATATAAATATAAATATAGGTCTAAATATGAGTATAAATATAAATATTAAAATATAATTATAAATATAGATATAGATATAAATATAAATATAAATATAGAAGTACCTATAAGTGTAAATATAAATATAAAGCATAAATATGAGTATAAATATGAGTATAAATATAAATATATAAGGATAAATATAAAGATAAAGTGTAAATATAAGTATAAATGTAAATATAAATATAAAGTATAAATATAAGTATAAATATGAGTATAAAAATAAATATATAAGGATAAAGATAAAGTATAAATATAAGTATAAATGTAAATATAAATATAAAGCACCTATAAGTGTAAATATAAATAGAAAGTATAAATAGAAAGTATAAATATAAATATAAATATGTAAGGATAAATATAAAGATAAAGTATAAATATAAGTAGAAATAGAAATAGAAATAGAAATAGAAAGTACCTCTAAGTGTAAATATAAATATAAAGTATAAATATGAGTATAAATATGAGTATAAATATAAATATATAAGGATAAATATAAAGATAAAGTATAAATATAAGTATAAATAGAAATAGAAATAGAAATAGAAAGTACATCTAAGTGTAAATATAAATATAAAGTATAAATATGAGTATAAATATGAGTATAAATATGAGTATAAATATAAATATATAAGGATAAATATAAAGATAAAGTGTAAATATAAATATAAATGTAAATATAAATGTAAGAATAGGGGGAAGGGTAAATATAAAAGTAGAGGTGGAAATATGAAGTGAAAATATAAATATATGGAGGTAGAAATATAAATTATGGCGAGAAATAGGTGGATAAATATGAGGATAAATAGAAAGTGAAAATATAAATATATGGAGGTAGGAATAGAGAATATGGCGAGAAATGGGTGGATAAATATGAGGATAAATAGAGAGTGAAAATATAAATATGTGGAGGTATAAATAGAAAATGTGGCTATAAATGGATGTATAAATATAGGGATAAATAGAAAGTGAAAATATAAATGTATGGTGCTATAAATTGAGAATATAGCTAGAAATAGGTGGATAAATATGAGGGTAAATAGAGAGTGAAAATATAAATATATGGAGGTGTAAATAGAAAATGTAGCTAGAAATGGGTGGATGAATATAAGGATAAATATATAAAATAAAATAATAAATAAAATAAAATAAAATAAAATAAAATAAAATAAAATAAAATAAAATAAAATAAAATAAAATAAAATAAAATAAAAATCGGATTTATGGCCGGTTTGGGGGGAATCCTCGCGGGTTTGGGGGTGGCGACAGCGGAACTGAGGCTGTCTGATTGATTTCCTTTATTTCCTTTATTTTATTTATTTTAATTTTCTTTATTTTCTTTATTGTCATTATTTTCATTAATTTTTAAATTTTCTTCATTTCCTTCATTTTCTTCATTTTCTTCATTTTCTTCATTTTCATTTTCTGTATTTTCTTTTTTTCTTTATTATTTTCTTGATTTTCTTAATTTTCTTGATTTTCTTCATTTTCTTTATTTTCATTATTTTCTTCATTTTCTTTCTTTTCATTTTCTTCATTTCCTTTATTTTCTTCATTTTCTTTCTTTCCTTTCTTTCCTTTCTTTCCTTTCTTTCCTTTATTTCCTTTATTTTCTTCATTTCCTTCATTTTCATTTTCTTTATTTCCTTCATTTTCTCAATTCTCTTTATTTCCTTTTTTCCCTTAATTTCCTTCATTTCCTTCATTTTCTTTATTTTCATTTTCTTCACTTTCTTAATTTTCTTCATTTCCTTAATTTCCTTTATTTTCTTCATTTCCTTAATTTTTATTTCCTTCATTTTCTTCATTTTCTTCATTTTTATTTCCTTCATTTCCTTCATTTTCTTCATTTATTTCCTTTATTATTTTCTTTATTTTCATTATTTTCTGTATTTCCTTCATTTCCTTCATCTCCTTCATCTCCTTCATTTCCTTTATTTTAATTTTCTTCATTTTCTTTATTTCCTTTATTTCCTTTACTTCCTTTATTTCCATTATTTTCTGTATTTTCTTTATTTTAATTTTCTGTCTTTTCTGTCTTTTCTTCCTTTCCCGCATCCTCCCCCTCCGGGCCGTTTTTCCCCGCATCCCCGCATTTTTGGGGCTGTTTGTTCTCCCTCCTCGCTTTTCATCCCTTTGATCCTCTTGGGAAGAAGCTGCGAATTTCCAGCGGCGCCTCCTAAGAACGACCAAAAACGGAGATTTTAACCCAAAAAAAAAAAAGATAAAATAAAACCCAAAAAAAAAAGATAAAATAAAACAAAAAAAAGCAACAAACGCGGGGTCCGCGGGGGCAAAGCCGAGCTGGGCGAGCCTGAATGGGGAGAAAAAAGCGATTTTTTTGTATGGGAAACTTCAGAGCCATCAGGAGGCGAGAAAAATGCGCGAATTATACGGAAAAAAATCATTAATCACTTTTTGCTCCAAATCCTTCTCCTTTTTCCCCCCTTTGTTCTCCGACAGCGAATCCGCCCGAGCGGCCGGCGGCAAAAACCCGCCGAGGATCCGGGGGCACTGATGAGGAGGGCAATTAATGATATTAATTAGTAATAGTGCTGATAATCAACCCCGTGAAAGGTTCTGGGGGCGTTTTTGGGGGAAAAAAAGCGAATTTCGGTCCTTTGGAAGGAAGGGCCCCGAGCATGAGGGAGCTGCAAAAAGGATTTGGGAGCGCTGGAGGTAAAGGAGCCGAGATGGGGATGGAAATTTGGGGTGAATTCCCAGGAAAAAGGGAATTTGGGAGCGCTGCGGGTCACGGAGCCGAGTTGGGGATGCGAATTTGGGGTGAATTCCCAGGAAAAAGGGAATTTGGGAGCGCTGCGGGAAAAGGAACCGAGATGGGGATGCGAATTTGGGGTGAATTCCCAGGAAAAAGGGAATTTGGGAGCGCTGCGGGTAAAGGAGCCGAGTTGGGGATGCAAATTTGGGGTGAATTCCCAGGAAAAAGGGAATTTGGGAGCGCTGCGGGTAAAGGAACCGAGATGGGGACGGAAATTTGGGGTGAATTCCCAGGAAAAAGGGAATTTGGGAGCGCTGCGGGTAAAGGAGCCGAGATGGGGACGGAAATTTGGGGTGAATTCCCAGGAAAAAGGGAATTTGGGAGCGCTGCGGGTAAAGGAACAGAGATGGGGATGCAAATTTGGGGTGAATTCCCAGGAAAAAGGGAATTTGGGAGCGCTGCGGGTAAAGGAACCGAGATGGGGACGGAAATTTGGGGTGAATTCCCAGGGAAAAGGGAATTTGGGAGCGCTGGGGATGCGAGGGGAAACTCGCCGCCAGTTCCCTCGCGGGTTTTTCCCATTTCCCTCCTTTTTTGGGGTTTTTCTGTCGATTCCGTCTCGGTTTTGGTGGCTCCGGGTGGAGGGTCGGGGTTTGTGCTCCGAAGTCGCGTTTGACCCGGGTTATTTCCCGGTTTTTCCATTTTTAACCCGAGTTAAATCTCTCACGGGACGGTTCGGGGCAGCGGCCGCGGGGTGTGCCGGGAAATGTGAATATTAAAGGGTTAAACTGGCCCGGGAAATGTGAATATTAAAGGGTTAAACTGGCCCGGGAAATGTGAATATTAAAGGGTTAAACTGGCCCGGGAAATGTGGATATTAAAGGGTTAAACTGGCCCGGGAACAATCCCGGTTTAAATTTGTCCCAGGAGCATTTCCCGGTTTAATTTTATTCCCAGTTTAACTTTATTCCCAGTTTAAATTCATTCCCAGTTTAACTTTATTCCCAGTTTAACTTCATTCCCGGTTTAAATTCATTCCCAGTTTAACTTTATTCCCAGTTTAACTTTATTCCCGCTTTAAATTCATTCCCAGTTTAACTTTATTCCCAGTTTAAATTCATTCCCAGTTTAACTTTATTCCCAGTTTAAATTCATTCCCAGTTTAAATTCATTCCCAGTTTAACTTCATTCCCAGTTTAAATTCATTCCCGGTTTAACTTCATTCCCATTTTAACTTTATTCCCGCTTTAACTTTATTCCCAGTCTAACTTTATTCCGGGTTTAACCCCCCGGGCCCGCTTTAGGCCGAGCCGGGCCGGTTTAATCCCGGTTTTTCGGCCGTGCCGGGGATTTCTGGCGGAATTGGGGAAATCGGAGCCGGGCAGGGCCGGGGTCACGCAGAGTTCACTTTTCTGGCCCATTAAGCCGAGCTTTACAGCCCGGGACTGACCTCGCAAACCCCTTGACCTCCCCCAGGCCGGACCCTGAGCTCATCCCCCCGCCTAGCAAAGCCCGGCCTGGCCGGGCAGGGAGGGAGGAAGAAAAGAGAAACCCCAAAAGTTGATTTATTTCTGTTTTCTCGCGGGTTTTGTCGTGTAAAAATCGGATTTTTCGCGCCTCGTTTTGCGTCGGGAGGGGATTTTGGGGGGTGGGAGCGGGTTTGGAGCTGGAAATTTTAATTTTTTTGGGGGAAAAACCCCCAAGTGCAAAACTGGAGGAGCGGCCTGGGCTGGGCTTTGATTTCAGAAATTCCTTTGTTTGCAGAGCTTCCCCTCCTCCTCCTCCTCCTCCTGCTCTTCATCCTCATCCTCCTCATCCTCCCCCCTTTGTTATCCCTGCCCAAAAACTGGGCAAAAAAACCCAAAAATCACCCCCAAAAAATCCCTGGATTGGATAAATTTAAAAAAATTTAAAATCCGCTCAAAGATGCCCGGATTGGATAAAAAAATGCACCCAAAGATGGAGAAATTGGAGCAAAAGGATCCCCCCAAAAATGCCAAAATTGGACTTAAAAAAATTCCCTCAAAGAGCTCAAAACGAGGCAAAAGGATCCCCCAAAAATGCCAAAAAAAATTCCCTCAAAGAGCTCAAAATGAGGCAAAAAGGATCCCCCCAAAAATGCCAAAATTGGATTTAAAAAAATCCCCTCAAAGATCTCAAAATGAGGCAAAAGGATCCCCCCAAAAATGCCAAAATTGGATTTAAAAAAATCCCCTCAAAGAGCTCAAAATGAGGCAAAAGGATCCCCCCCAAAATGCCAAAATTGAACTTTAAAAAATTCCCTCAAAGAGCTGAAAATGAGGCAAAAGGATCCCCCCAAAATGCCCAAAAGTGGAGCAAACAATGGCGCCAAAAATCCCCAGAATTGGAGCAGAAAATCCCCCCCAAAATCCCAAAATTAGACAAAATAATCCCCCAAAGATGTCCGAATTGGAGCAAAAATCCACCCCAAATCCCCAAATGTGGCCCAAAATCCACAAATTAGAACAAAAATCCACCCAGAATCCCTAAATTAGAGCAAAAATCCACCCAAACATCCCCAAATGGGACCCAGACCCCCCCAAAATCCCCAAATTAGAGCAAAAATCCACCAGAAATCCCCAAATTTGGCCCCTAATCCCCAAATTTGGCCCAAAATCCCCAAATTAGAGCAAAAATCCATCCAAACATCCCCAAATGGGACCCAGAACCCCCCAAAAATCCCCAAATTAGAGCAGAAATCCACCCAGACATCCCCAAATGGGACCAAAATCCCCAAATTAGATCAAAATTCTCCCCCAAAATCCCCCCAAATCCCCGAATCGGGCTCCAAACCCCCCAAACATCCCCAAACTGGGCCTAAAAACCCCAAATTAGAGCAAAAATCCCCCCAAAAATCCCCCCAAAATCCCCGAATCGGGCCCCAAATCCCCCAAACCCGCTGAAGGACGTGCGGAAATTCCCTTTATTCCCTGATTTATTCCATTATGATTTATTCCATCATTATTTATTCCATCATTATTTATTCCAATATTATTTATTCCAATATTTATTCCATTATTTATTCCAATATTTATTCCATTATTTATTCCATCATTATTTATTCCAATATTTATTCCTCGGCTCCCTCGGGGCTCAGGGGTCCCGGGGGTTCCGGGGGAGGGGTCCCGGGGGGTTCCCGGTGTCCCGGGGGGTTCCCGGTGTCCCAGGGAGGGGTCCCGGTGTCCCGGGGGGTTCCCGGGGTGGGATCCCGGTGTCCCGGGGGTTCCCGGGGGGTTCCCGGGGTGTTCCCGGTGTCCCGGGAGGCGCCCCGGGAGCTCCTGACGGATTTATGATCTCGTCCCCTCCTGCCAAAGGCGCCGCCTTTGATCGCGGCACCGCCGAGCGCTCCCCGAGCTCCCTTTGAACCGCGAGTTTTAAAAATCCAAACCGCAAAAAACCTAAAAAACCTAAAATAGATTTGGTTTCTCTTTTATTTTTTTTTCTTTTTTTTTTTTGCACGAAACAGCCCCAAAAAAAACCCCCAAACCCCCGCTCCGTTTGTGGATCCGCTCCCTTTTGTTGTTGTTGTTTTCTTTTATTTTTTTTTTAATCTGTTCGGGGCAGGGTTGTGAGGGAGGGAAAAAAGGGGGAGAAAAGATGAAGAGGGGGAAAAAATGAAAAAGAGGGGGGAAAAGAGGGGGAAAAAGGAAAAGGGGGGAAAAGGAAAAGAGGGGGAAAAAGAAAAATAGAGGGAAAAAAAGGAAAAGAGGGAAAAAAGAGGGGAAAAAAGAAAAAGGGGAAAAAAGAAAAGAGGGGGAAAAAGGAAAAAGAGAGGAGGAAAAAAGGAAAAGAGAGGGGAAAAAAAGGAAAAGAGGGGGGGAAAAAAGGAAAAGAGGGGGAAATTTTTCAAAAGGAGAAGTTTTTCTGAGGTGAAAGTTGCGGATTCCCGTGAAATCCTCGCAGGAAGCACCGGGGGCTGTGGAAACCCGAACGAGTCCAAAATCCGCTTTTTTTTGGCTTTAAATTCTTCATTTTCGCCGCTGATTTGGGGGCCGCGAATTTGGGGGGGCCGGGAGGGGTTTGGGGATGCTCCGGGCCCTGAGCCCGAGGGCTTCCAGGTTTTTCTTCGGGGTTTTCCAGGGTTTTTTTGAGGTTTTCCAGGTTTTTTCCGAGGATTTCCAGGGGGTTTTTTTGAGGTGTTCCAGGGTTTTTTTTAGGTTTTCCAGGTTTTTTCCGAGATTTTCCAGGGTTTTTTCCAGGTTTTTCAGGGTTTTTTCCGAGGTTTTCCAGTTTTTTTCCCGAGATTTTCGAGTTTTTTTTCCGAGGTTTTCCAGGTTTTTTCCGAGATTTTCGAGTTTTTTCCCGAGGTTTTCCAGGTTTTTTTCCAGGTTTTTTTCGAGGTTTTTCAGGTTTTTTCCGAGGTTTTCCAGGTTTTTCCGAAGTTTTCCATTTTTTCCCGAGGTTTTCGAGGTTTCCGGGTCTCCTCGATGCCAATTTTGGGGATCCCTCCCCGCCCCCTCCCAGCGCTTCCCTTTGTTGCTCTCTCCCTCTCTCCGTCCCTTTTTTATTTATTTATTTATTTCCTCTTCTTTTAAATTTATTTCCCAAGATCCTCGCGCTCTCCTCAGGCTCGAAATTTGATTTTTTTCTTTTTTTCCCTCCCCTCTTTTTTTTTTTTTCCTCCCTCTGTAACGCAATAAAATCCAAATAATGACATTTTAAAGGCCCGGGAGCCTTTAAAATCAGGAATAGAAATAAATATTCTCAATATTCGCAGCTGCTTCGGGCTCTGGGATCAAAATCTCGGCGTGCAAAGAGGGAGAAAAAATTAAAAATGGGGGAAAAATCAGAAATTGGGGGGGGGAAATCAAAAATCGGGGGGAAAAAAATCAGAAATCAGGGAAAAATCAGGAATTGGGGGGAAAAAATCAGAAATCAGGGGAAAAAAAATCAGAAATCGGGGGGGAAAAATCAGAAATCGGGGGGAAAAAATGAAAAATCGGGGGGAAAAAAATCAGAAATTGGGGGGGAAAAAATCAGAAATTGGGGGGAAAAAAATCAGAAATTGGGGGGAAAAAAATCAGAAATTGGGGGGAAAATTAGAAATTGGGGGGAAAAAAAATCAGAAAATCGGGGAAAATTGGGATTTGGTCTGGCTGAGCCCAGGTCTAACAAAGCCAAGCTCCAGGCGGGGTTTAGGGAAGGTTTTGGGGTGGGGAAATGCCCCAAACCCGCGGGGTTTTGCAGAGAATTGGGCGCTGGGTTGGGAAAAAAATGAAAAAAAAATGGAAAAAAATGGAAAAAAATAAAAATGCCGTGGCGGGGGAAGGTCAGAGCGGGGCTGGGGGCGCGGAACGGAACGGAACGGAACGGAACGGAACGGAGGGATCCCCATCCCCATCCCCCCATCCCCCCTTCCCCCCTTCCCCCTCATCACGTGGCTCATTAAATAATTAATGCCGAGCCGGCAGCACCGATCTGAACCCGGCAGGAAAATCTCCGAGCCTGACTCCAAACCCAACAATCCTTCAAAAAAAAAAACCAGAAAAAAAAAAACCCCAAAAAATTAAAAATAACGATAATAAAAAGGAGAGGAGGAGGAGGAGGAGGAGGAATAAAACAATTCTCGGGCAGCGGCGGCGGATCCTTGTGAGTAGCGGAGGTTTGGCGGTTCCCGGCGCGGATTTATTGTCCCTTCCTCGCGTTTTTGTCGTGGAAAACAAATCGTCCTCGCCTCTCCCGACCCACCCCGGCCTTCCCTTGATGCTTTCCAGGGAGATTTTCTCGCCGCCTCCTCTTTTATTTTGAATTTATTTCATTTTTTTATTTTTTTCCCCGTTTTCCCCTCCCTTTTTTTGGGTGATTTATGACAATAAACGCGTCTGATTTATGACAATAAACACGCGCGCGTGTTTTGGGGGCAGAGCCGCCTTTTTTAGGGCCGGGATCAATCGAGATAAATCATTCTTGAGGTCGGCAGCGCTGAGATTTCCGAGCCGGGGTCTCTCCCCTCTCGGAGTTGATGATTTCGGGCGATTTACGGCCGCTAATCTGAAAGCTCCGGGTTTTAAATTCCCGCTGATTGCCAATTAAAGAGAGATTTGTAGAAATTCAGGATCCCCTCCTCGGCGAGGAGCGCGACCTCGATATTAAAATTGCCGCGTTCCTTTCTCACCCAAAACCAATTTTCTGCCTCTTTCCCCTCCTCCCGCGCCGATTTTACCCCGGGATGTTGAATTTCCGCCGCCAGAAACGGCGAGAAAATGAAATAATTTTATTTTTTTTAATTATTATGATTTTTAATTTTGTTTTTTAATGAGCAAAGCGGGGCTCTGCCTGAACAACGGGGACTGCCCAGTGACCCCGACACTCGGGGGCGTTCCCGCAGCTTTCCCGGGATTTTCCCGGGATTTTGGGGCTCCCGCTCCGGCTGAGGATGCGCAGGATCGAAATCGGACAAAACCCCCGAGGGTCGAATTCCCTTCGGGGCGAAACTCCCCAAAAATTGGGTTAAAAAATCAACAAAACCGCGCCGAGGACGCGCAGGATCGAAATCGGACAAAACCCCCCAGGGTCGGATTTCCCTTCAGGGAAACTGCCCAAAAATGGGTTAAAAAATCAACAAAACCGCGCCGGGAGCCGGGATTGGGGTCCCGAAAAGAGGGAGCGCAACCCCCGCGCATCCCCCGCGCATTTCCCGCGCATCCCCCGCGCATCCCCCGCGCATCCCCCGCCACATCCCCCGCGCATCCCCCGCGCATCCCCCGTGCATCCCCCGCGCATCCCCCGCGCATCCCCCGCGCATTCCCCCCGCGCATCCCCCGCGCATCTCTGGCGCATCCCCGGCGCAACCCCCGCGCATCCCCCGCGCATCCCCCGCGCATCCCCCGCGCATCCCCCGCGCATCCCCCCGGCGCATCCCCCGCGCATCCCCGGCGCAACCACCGCGCATCTCCCGCGCATCCCCGGCGCATCCCTGGAGCATCCCCGGCGCATCTCCCGCGCATCCCCCGCGCAGAGCGGCCCGAGGAGGCAGCGCTGCCCCCTCCCCTCCCTTCCCCTCCCCTTCCCCTCCCTCCCCTCCCGGCCGGGAGCGCTGAGAGGCCGAGGAGGAAGCGGGAGCGGCGGTTTTGATGTTTTCGGGTGTTTTCTTTGATATTTTACGAGCTCCCACACGCGAGGAGCCGATAAAAGTGACGAGGGGAGCCCGGAGGAAATGTCGGCCGGGGGTCCGGGGGGAGAACCGGGCGCTCCTCCCGCCCCCCGCCCCTCCGCCCGGCCCGGGGGTTTCGCTCCGTCCTCGGGAGGAGCTCGGGGTTCCCGTGGAATGTTCGCGATCCCGCTCCCCGCCGCAGCCCCGGGGTCGCTCCCGCTCCCGGCCGACCCCCGCCCCGCCGCCCCCTCCTCGGTTCGGGTCGGTGGGTTTGATTTTGTGGAGTTTAAAAATGATAATAATCGTCATTTTGGGGGTTTTTCACCCCGCTGGGTTTGGGATTGTGAGCGGGAGAAACGGGGCCTGGGGGGGGAGCAAGGCCGGAGCCCCCCGCCCGGTAAACGGAGGGACCCCAGACCCACAATGGGACCCCGAATCGGGAGGGGACCCCAGACCCACAATGGGACCCCGAGCCGGGAGGGGACCCCAGACCCACAATGGGACCCCGAGCCGGGAGGGGACCCCAGAACCGGGAGGGGACTCCAGCCCCAGAGACAGGAGGGGACCCCAGACCCGGAACTGGGAGGGGACCCCAGACCCAGAACCGGGAGGGGACCCCAGACCCAGAATGGGACCCCGAACTGCGAGGGGACCCCAGACCCAGAATGGGATCCCGAACTGGGAGGGGACCCCAGACCCAGAATGGGACCCCGAACTGCGAGGGGACCCCAGACCCAGAATGGGATCCCGAACTGCGAGGGGACCCCAGACCCGGAACTGGGAGGGGACCCCAGACCCACAATGGGACCCCGAACTGGGAGGGGACCCCAGACCCAGAATGGGACCCCGAACTGGGAGGGGACCCCAGACCCAGAACGGGACCCCCGAACTGGGAGGGGACCCCGAACTGGGAGGGGACCCCAGACCCAGAATGGGATCCCGAACTGGGAGGGGACCCCAGCCCCAGAGCCGGGAGGGCCCCCAGCCCCAGGAAGGCAGAGCCCCCTCCCCTTTTCGGACCAGGCCGGGGCTGGGGTGCCCCAAACCCCCCCAGAAGATTTTTTGTTTTTATTTTTTGTTTTTATTTTTTCCTCTGCTCTGCCTCCCCCCCTCCCCCCCAGCTCCAAAATCCCGAATTTCCCGCGCCAGGACGGGGCCGGGTTTGGCTCGGGGGTCTCCGAACCGGCAGCTCCGACCCCTCCCCTCCTCCCCCAGACCCCCAGACCCCCTCCCCGCCCATTTCCCCTCCATTAACCCCTTCCAAACCCCTTCCCCCCTTCAGCAACCGCTAAAACTCCGGGCAGGCGGCGGGGGGGGATAATTGGCCATTATTTCATCGAATTTCATCGAATTTCATCGATTTGGGCGCAATCCGCCCTTCCTCCTCTCCTGTCACCCCCGAGGAAGAGCCCGGTCCGCCTTCATCCCCCGCCGAGAGCTCCCCCGGCCCCGGCGGGCCGATCTGTCCCGGGAGGAAGCGATTATCGCCGTCAATATCGGGATTTATCGCCGTCAATATCGGGATTTATCGCCGTCAATATCGGGATTTATCGCCGTCAATATCGGGATTTATCGCCGTCAATATCGGGATTTATCGCCGTCAATATCGGGATTTATCGCGGCCGAGGGGCAGCTTCATTTCACATCAGAGCCCGGCCGAGGCGCGGGGAGAGCAGCGAAAAATAAACCAAAAAAAAATCACAAAAAACACAAAAAAAATTAAGGTGGAAATTCGAGGTTCGGGCGCGGGGCTGGAGCTGCTCCCCCCCCCGGTTTATGCGGTTTTTATTGAGTTTTATGCGGTTTTTATTGAGTTTTATAAGGTTTTTATTGAGTTTTATGTGGTTTTTATTGAATTTTATGCAGTTTTTATTGAGTTTTATGCGGTTTTTATTGAGTTTTATACGGTTTTTATTGAATTTTGTGCAGTTTTTATTGAGTTTTATGCGGTTTTAATTGAGTTTTGTGCGGGTTTTATTGAGTTTTGTGCGGTTTTTATTGAGTTTTATGCCGTTTTTATTGAGTTTTATGCCGTTTTTGAGGAGTTTTTGAGGAGTTTTATGCGGTTTTTTATGAGTTTTTTGCGGTTTTTGAGGAGGTTTTTTTTGGTTTTAATTGAGTTTTATGCGGTTTTTATTGAGTTTTGTGCGGTTTTAATTGAGTTTTATGCGGTTTTTATTGAGTTTTGGATGAGGTTTTGATGAGTTTTTTGCGGGTTTTGAGGAGTTTTATGCGGTTTTTATTGAGTTTTATGCGGTTTTTATTGAGTTTTATGCCGTTTTTGAGGAGTTTTTGAGGAGTTTTAGGCGGTTTTTATTGAGTTTTATGCGGATTTTATTGAGTTTTATGCAGGTTTTGAGGAGTTTTATGCGGTTTTTTATGAGTTTTTTGCGGTTTTAATTGAGTTTTATGCGGTTTTAATTGAGTTTTACGCGGTTTTTATTGAGTCTTGGATGAGTTTTTGATGAGTTTTATGCGATTTTTGATGAGTTTTGGATGAGTTTTATGCGGTTTTTGATGAGTTTTTGAGGAGTTTTATGCGTTTTTTGAGGAGTTTTTGAGGAGTTTTATGCGATTTTTGATGAGTTTTATGCGGTTTTAATTGAGTTTTATGCGGTTTTTATTGAGTCTTGGATGAGTTTTTGATGAGTTTTATGCGTTTTTTGAGGAGTTTTTGATGAGTTTTATGCGGTTTTTGAGGAGTTTCTGATTTGTTTCATGCGGTTTTTATTGAGTTTTGGATGAGTTTTTGATGAGTTTTGATGAATTTGATGAATTCGCAGTTCGCATCCCCCCGAGCTCAGCTCCGTTTTTTATTTTATTTTCCCCAAATCCGAGCGCGGACAAAAGGGAAGCGACTCTCGGGAAAAGTTTGGGGCGGGTTCGCTTTGAAGTTTTCTCCTTTTATTTAAATTTATTTATTTATTTTTCCCCCGGCCGCGCGGGAGGGAGGGAAAAGGGGAAGACAGGACAGAAATAAAAAGCGGCGAGGGCGTCCCGAGATGAAAAGCGAGGCGATAAATCAGAGCCCGGTGGCGATTTCGCTCCTTTTTTTGGCTTTTTTTGTCCTTTTTTTGTCTTTTTTTGTCTTTTTTTTGTCCTTTTTTTGTCGTTTTTTGTCTTTTTTTTGTCGTTTTTTGGTCATTTTTGGTGTTTTCAGCGCGGATTTGAGGAGGAATCCCCGCTCGCCGCTCCCGCCGCTCCTTTCGGGGCTCGGGACCCTCCGGGGATGGGGGGGATCCCCCCCGAGCCCCCTCCCCATCCCCCGGGGGGCGTTTGGGGGGATCCCCCCAAAATTCCCGGCGGGTTTTGGGGGGCACGAGCCTGGCCCGGCTTGGAATCCCCTCAGGCCGGGCTAAAACCGACCCCAAAAATCCCCCAAAAAAGGGGATTTAGGGTGAAAAAAAACCCAAAATCCGCCGGGAAAAAGAACTTTAAAGAACTTTTTAAAGAACTTTTTAAAGAACTTTTTAAAGAACTTTCAAGAAGTTTCAAGAAGTTGAACTCCCCCCTCGCTCCCGGCCCTCTCCAGCTCTTTTTGGGGTTTTTTCCCCTTTTCCCGGCACTTTGGGATCCATTTCCAGGCGGGTCCCGCTCCTCTCCCTCCCTCCGGACATTTCAGAGGCGCCAGAAAGAGAAACGGGATTTTTTGGGGTTTTTTAGGGTTTTTTTAAAAGGTTTTTTTAGGGGTTTTTTGGGTTTTTGTAGGGTTTTTTAGGGGGGTTTGTTTGGGGTTTTTTTAGGGTTTTTTGGGTTTTTTTTAAAGGTTATTTTAGGGTTTTTTGAGAGTTTTCCCCCCCTTTTTCTTTTGTTGTTGTTGTTTTATTTTCTCCCCCAGAGCAGAACGAGCGCTCGCCCCCCACCCTCATCCTCTCCACTTTTTCAATTCTTATTTTCCCCTCCACCTCCAGCCCGTTCTGTTCCATAAAAAACCCCAAAAATTAAAATAAAAAATTCAAAACCTCTTAAAGAGCAAAAAAAAAAAAACCCCAAAAATCCCAAGGCGAGCGAGAGCAGAGGGGGAATGAAATAAATGAGATTTTCCTTCATTTTCCTCTGCAGGGAGGGATCCTCCCCACCCCGAGCCGCCCCGGAGCCCCCAGCGCCGCAGGTAAGGAGCTCCAAAATAAAGGAAATAAATTAAATAAATCAATCAATAAAGAAATAAATCAATCAATAAAGAAATAAATCAAGAAATAAAGAAATAAGTCAAGAAATAAAGAAATAAATCAATAAAGAAATAAGTCAAGAAATAAAGAAATAAGTCAATAAATAAATCAAGAAATAAGTCAATAAATAACTCGATAACTCAATAAATAGAATAGAATAGAATAGAATAGAATAGAATAGAATATAAAATAAAATAAAATAAAATAAATAAAATATAGAATAGAATAGAATAGAATAGAATAGAATAGAATAAAATGAAATAAAATAAAATAAAATAAAATAAAATAAAATAAAATAAAATAAAATAAAATAAAATAAAATAAAATAAAATAAAATAAAATAAAATCCCGCATCACCTCCTGCCCCGGGAAGGCGAAATTTTCAGTTCTTTCTTTTTAGATATTACTATTATTATTATTATTATTATTATTATTATTATTATTATTATTATTATTATTATTATTATTATTATTTTATTAGTATTAATATTACTATTTTTATTTCTATTTCTATTTTTATTTCTATTTTGATTTCTATTTTATTTTTATTTTAAATTATTTTAAAATGATTTTTAAATTATTCTTAATTATTTTAAATCATTTTTATCCCCATTATTTTCTGAAAATCTCCCCCTCCTCCTCCAGCCCAACTCGAATTTTTAATCCATTTCTTTAATTTATTTAAATTTATTTAAATTTATTTAAATTTCCCCGCGGCTCTGGCGGCCCCGAATGGATTCTGCCCCAAATCAGCGCAGAAATTCGAAATTCAGGAACTTTTCTGCCCCTCGGGAGGGTTTGGGGGATTTTTGGGATTCCAAATTCTCCCTAAAATGGGAAAAAAACCAAAAACCCCAAAATTGGACGTGGTTGGGTCACGTGGGAGCGGGATTGGGAAAAAAAGGGGTGGGGGAGGGGAGGTGGGGGAGGGGATCCCCCCCAAAAATCTTCCCCGCCCCCTCCCGGGGGGGGTGAGGGGATTTTGGGGAGCCCCAAATCGCCTCAAAAATCCCCGCGAGTTTCGGGGCTCCCAAAATCCCGGAGCCCCAAAAGGTCCCGGGGTCACCCCAAAAATTCCGGAGTTTTGGAGCCAAATTTGGGATTTTTGGACCCAAATTTTGGGATTTTTGGGTCTCCCAACCCCCCTAAACCCCTCGGAGCGCCCCAAATCCCGCGGATCCCCAAACTCGGAGCATTTCTGGGTGCCCCATCCTGGGGGGGTTTTTGGGTTTATTCCCATTTTTTGGTCCCCTGGGTTCCCCTGGTGTCCCTCGGTGTCCCCTAGTGTCCCTCAGTGTCCCCAATGTCCCCTGGTGTCTCTCAGTGTCCCCTGGTGACCCCGGTGACCCCGGTGACCCCAGATGTTCCCAATGTCCCTCAGTGTCCCTCAGTGTCCCTCGGTGTCCCCAATGTCCCCAGACGTCCCCAATGTCCCTCAGTGTCCCTCGGTGTCCCCAATGTCCCCTGATGTCCCTCAGTGTCCCTCAGTGTCCCCTGGTGTCCCCGGTGACCCCGGATGTCCCCAATGTCCCTCAGTGTCCCCTGGTGTCCCCCAGCAGTCCCTGATGTCCCTCAGTGTCCCCTGCGTCCCTCAGTGTCCCCTGATGTCCTCTGGTGTCCCCCAGTGTCCCCAGTCTGTCTGTCTGTCCCCAGTCTGTCTGTCTGTCCCCAGTCTGTCCCCAGTCTGTCCCCAGTCTGTCTGTCTGTCCCCAGTCTGCCCCCAGTCTGTCCGTGTGTCCCCAGTCTGTCTGTCTGTCCCCAGTCTGTCTGTCTGTCCCCAGTCTGTCCGTCTGTCCCCAATCTGTCCGTGTGTCCCCAGTCTGTCCCCAGTCTGTCCGTCTGTCCCCAGTCTGTCCCCAGTCTGTCTCCAGTCTGTCCGTCTGTCCCCAGTCTGTCCCCAGTCTGTCCGTGTGTCCCCAGTCTGTCTCCAGTCTGTCTGTCTGTCCCCAGTCTGTCCCCAGTCTGTCTGTCTGTCCCCAGTCTGTCTGTCTGTCCCCAGTCTGTCCGTCTGTCCCCAGTGCCACTCCTCAGCCCCGTCCCCTCCCCTCCCCCCTTTCCTTTTCCCCATTTTCATTTTTCTCTCCTTTCCCTCCCCAGCCCCGGCCCCGCCCCCGGATCGGCCTCGGATCGGCCGCAGCCGCCCCCGGAGCCCCGGTGAGTCCGTCCGTCTGTCCGTCCGTCCGTCTGTGTGTCCATGTGTCTGTGTGTCCATCTGTCCGTGTGTCCGTGTGTCCATCTGTCTGTCTGTCTGCCTGTCCGTGTGTCCGTGTGTCCGTCCGTCTGTGTGTCCATGTGTCTGTCCGTCTGTCCGTGTGTCCGTGTGCCCGTGTGTCCGTGTGTCTGTCCGTCCATGTGTCCGTCCGTCCGTGTGTCCGTCCGTCTGTCCGTCCCTCCCCAGCACCCGCCGTGCCCCGGCCCGGCCTCCTCTTCTCTTTTGTCTTTTTTTAAATGATTCTTTCTAACTGTCGTCATCGCTGCTGCGATTATCAGCGTGAATCGCGACATTGGCCTTCGGAGGGCCAACCCCGTATCGCGACATTGGCCTTCAGAGGGCCAACCCCATATCGCGATATTGGCCTTGGAAGGGAGGGAAAGCCCATATCGCGACACTTGCCTTTGGAGGGCCAACCCCATATCGCAACATTGGCCTTGCAAGGGAGGGAAAGTCCGTATCGTGACATTGGCCTTCGGAGGGCCAAACCCATATCGTGATATTGGCCTTGGAAGGGAGGGAAAGCCCGTATCGCGACATTGGCCTTTGGAGGGTGAACCACATATCGCGACATTTGTCTTGGAAGGGAATGGGAAACCCCCATATTGCGACATTGGCCTTTGGAGGGCCAACCCCATATCGCGACATTTGTCTTGGAAGGGAAACCCCCATATCATGACATTTGCCTTGGAAGGGCAAAGCCCATATCGCGACATTTGTCTTGGAAGGGCAAAGCCCATATCGCGACATTTGTCTTGAAAGGGAAACCCCCATATCACGACATTGGCCTTGGAAGGGCAAAGCCCATATCGCGACATTCGCTTTTGAAGGGAAAGGCCAAATAGCGACATTTGCCTTTTAGGCCGAACCCCATATCGCGACATCAGACTTTGAAGGAAACCCCGTATCGCGACATTGGCCTTTGAGGGCAAACCCCAAATTGCGACATTGGCCTTGGAAGGGAAACCCATATCGCGACATTGGCCTTTGGAGGGAGGGAAACCCCATATCGCGACATTCACCCTTGAGGGAAGCCCCATGTCGCGACATGCGCAGCTGAGCGGGAGGAGCCCGGGGCGGTCCCGGAGGAGCCGCTCCAGGAAATCAGAAATGGTCAAAAAATCAGAAATGCCCCAAAAAAATCAGAAATGCAGAAATCAGAAATGCTCCAAAATAATTAAGAAAAAAAATCAGAAATGCTCCAAAAACCCAGAAATGCTCCAAAAATCAGAAAGGCTCCAAATAAATCCGAAATGCCCCAAAATAATTTTTAAAAAATCCAAAATCTGGAAATTTGGGGGTTTCAGCTCCGGAGAAGTTTGCGAAGAGCCCGCGGGGATTTTCCTCTCCTTCCCCTTTTCCCTCCTTTTCCCCCCTCTTTTTTCCCTCCTTTTTCTCCTCTTTTTTTCCTCCTTTTTCTCCTTCTTCCCCCTCTTATTCTTCTTTTTCTTTCCTCTTTTCCCCACTCTTCTTCCTCTTTTTCTTTCCTCTTTTTCTCCTCTTCTTCCTCTTTTTTTCCTCCTCTTTTTCTCCTCTTCTTCCTCTTTTTAAAAATTTCTTGTTCCTCTTTTCCCTCCCTCCTTTTCCTCTTTCCCTCTTTTTCTTCACCTCCTTTCCATCTTTTTATTTCCTTTTTTCCCTCTTTTTTTTCCTCTTTTTAAAAATTTCTCCTTCCTCTTTTTTCCTCTTGTTCCTCTTTTCCCTCTTTTTTCCACCTCCTTTTCAACTTTTTTTTTCTCTTTTTTCCTCTTTTCCCCCCTCATTTTCTTCCTTTTTCCCTCCTTTTCCTCTTCCCCCCTTCCCCTCTTTTTTTCACCTCCTTTTCCTTTTTTCCCCTCTTTTTCCCTCCCTCCTTTTCCTCTTCCCCCCCTCTTTCCCCTCTTTTTTTCACCTCCTTTTCATCCTTTTTTTCTCTTTTCCCTCTTTTTTCCCCTTTTTCCTCCTTTCCCCCCTTTTTCTCTCTTTTTCCTCTTTTTTCACCTCCTTTCCATCTTTTTTCCCCTCTTTCCCCTCCTATTCCCCTCTTTTTCCTCCTTTTCCCCTCCTTGTTCCCCCTTTTCCCCTCTTTTTCCTCTTTTTCCCCCTTTTTCCCCTCCTTGTTCCCCCTTTTTCCCTCTTTCCCCTCCTTTTCCCCTCTTTTTCCTCTTTTTTCCCCCTTTTTCCCCTCCTTGTTCCCTCCTTCCCCCTCTTTTTCCTCTTTTTTTCCCTCTTTTCCCCCCTTTTCCCTCTTTTTCCTCTTTTCCCCCCTTTTTTCCCCATTTTCCCGGGACTCCCAGCCGTGGGATCGATGTTGGGGCAGCTCAGAAAATCAAATCTCACCCGAGAGGGGAGGGGAGGTGAAAAACAAACCCCAAAAATTCGGAATTTTGGCGCTCCTGCTCCCCTCCGAGCTCAGAAAAAGCTGCAAAAGCCCCAAATTCTCGCCAAAAAAACCTTAAAAATCACCTGGGAAAGCTCAGCTGGGAGCGTCCTCAAAAATCCCAAATCTTCCCTTGGGATCCTTCTGGTTTTTAATTTTTATCTTCTTTTTTTTTCTCATTATTTTTTTCTTTTTAAAATTTTTTTCTTCATTTTTTTCCTTGTATTTTTCTTTATTAAATTTTTTTCTTCTATTTTTTCTTCTATTTTTTCTTCTATTTTTCCTTCCATTTTTTTCCTTTTCCCCCCCTTTTTTTTAATTTAATTTTTTTTCCTTTTTTTCTTTTGCTCTCCAGAGTTCTCAGCGCAGAAATTAAAAAATTAAAAATAATAAAAATTTTTAAAAATAAATAAAAAAAGGAAGAAAAGGCGACGGGAGCCCTCGGTGGCTCCGACCATCCCGGGCAGCTCCTCTTTCCCTTTTTTTCCCTTTTTTTCCTTTTTTCCCCTTTTTCCCACCAAATTCCCCCTCGTCAGCGCTTCGGGCCGAGGGGGGCGCGCCCACAATTAAAGGAACAAAAGCGGCGCTTCAAAAAAATAAAAAAAAAGTGGAAAAAAGGGGAAAAAAGCAAAAAAAAGAAAAGAAAAAGAAAAGTGCAGACACCTGAATTCCTCCTCCCACTCGGCAGCTCCTCCTGGGTTTGGGGCTCTTTAAATTCCACCCTGAAATCCCTAAAAAAAATCAAAAATCCCTTAAAAGAATTCCTGAAATCCAAAATAAAATCCCTAAAATCCCTTTAAAAATGCCTAAAAATAAAATCCCTAAAAATCCTTAAAAATAATCCCTAAAATCCTTTCAAAAATCCCCCAAATCCCCAAAAAACTCCCTAAAATCCCTAAAAATGAACTCCCTAAAATCCCTCTAAAAAATCCCCAAAATCCCTTTAAAAAAATCCCTTAAAAACTCCCTAAAATCCCTAAAAACAAACTCCCTAAAAATCCTTAAAAATAATCCCTAAAATCCCTTTTAAAAATCCCTAAAGTCGCTAAAAAACTCCCTAAAATCCCTAAAAAAAAATCCCTAAAATCCCTTTTAAAAAGCTCAAAAAACCTAAAATCCCCCCAAAAATTCCCTAAAATCCCTAAAAATAAACTCTCTAAAATCCCTTTTAAAAAAATCCCTAAAATCCCTAAAAATCAACTCCCTGAAATCCCTTTTAAAAAAATCCCTAAAATTCCTAAAACTCCCTAAAATCCCTTTAAAAAAATCCCCTAAAATCCTCAAAGAAAATCCCTTAAATCCCTACAAATCAACTCCCTAAAATCCTAAAAAAAATTCCCTAAAATCCTAAAAAAAATTCCCTAAAATCCTAAAAAAAAAAATCCCTAAAAAAATTTCCCTAAAATCCTAAAAAAAAATCCCTAAAATCCTAAAAAAAAATCCTAAAAAAAACCCCATAAAAATCCCCCCAAAAAAACCCAAACGGGCCCCAGGGTGAGCAAAGTTCCTCCAAGGTTACTCCGAGTTGTAGTGACACCGGAGTTCCACCGAGGTTACTCCGAGTTGTAGCAACACCAGAGTTCCGCCGAGGTTACTCCGAGTTGTAGCAAGGCCGAGCACTCAGAAACCCCAAAAATGGGGTTTGGGGTGACTGAGGGAAAGGGAAATCGGGGTGCTCAAAGTTCCACCCAAGTTACTCCGAGTAGTAAAGCCCAAAAAGGGGGTTTGGGGTGACAGAGGGAAAGGGAAATCGGGGTGCTCAAAGTTCCACCCAAGTTACTCCGAGTTGTAGCAACACCGAGCGCTCAGAAACCCCAAAAATGGGGGTTGGGAAATCAGGGAGGGAAAGGGAAATTGGGGTGCTCGAAGTTCCACCGAGGTTACTCCGAGTTGTAGCAAAGCCCAGAAATGGGGTTTGGGGTGACTGAGGGAAAGGGAAATTGGGGTGCTCGAAGTTCCACCCAAGTTACTCCGAGTTGTAGCGACACCGAGCATCCAGAAACCCCAAAATGGGGGTTGGGGTGGCTGAGGAAATCGGGGTGCTCGAAGTTCCGCTGAAGTTACTCCGAATTGTAGCAAAGCCCAGAAATGGGGGTTGGGGTGACTGCGAGAAGGGAAATTGGGGTGCCCAAAGTTCCACCGAGGTTACTCCAAGTTGTAGCAACACCGAGCGCTCAGAAACCCCAGAAATGGGGTTTGGGGTGACCGAGGGAAAGGGAAATCGGGGTGCTCGAAGTTCTGCTGAAGTTACTCCGAGTTGTAGCAAAGCCCAGAAATGGGGTTTGGGGTGACAGAGGTAAAGGGAAATTGGGGTGCTCAAAGTTCCACCCAAGTTACTCCGAGTTGTAGCAAAGCCCAGAAATGGGGTTTGGGGTGACTGCGAGGAGAAGGGAAATTGGCTGCGGGCTGCTGAGGTTACTCCGAGTTGTAGGAACAGCGAGAATTGCTCAGAACCGCCCCAGAATTTGGGGTTTGGTTTTTGGGGTGGCTGCGAGGAGCAGGAAAAATCCCAGAGAGCATCCTCGGGGTGGTGGGAGATGTGGAGTCACTCCACCGAAGTTACTCCGAGTTGTAGGAACAGCGAGAATTGCTCAGAACCCCAGAAGCCCAAAAATTTGGGGTTTGGTTTTTGGGGTGATTTCGAGGAGCAGGGGAAACCCGGGAGAGCATCCTGGGGCTGGTGGAGATGTGGAGTTACTCCACCGAAGTTACTCCCAGTTGTAGGAACAGCGAGAATTGCTCAGAACCCCCCCTAGAAACCCCAAAACTTGGGGGGGTTTGGGTTTTTGGGGTGGCTGCGAGGAGCAGGAACTGGGGGACCCTCCTGGGGCTGGTGGAGTTGTGGAGTCACTACACCGAAGTTACTCCCAGTTGTAGCCACACCAAACATTCAGAACCCCCGAAATCGCGGTTCGGTTTTTGGGGTTCGGGGGGATTTGGGGGCGCCCCCTGAGCTCCGGGGGGCGCGGAGCCGCCGGCCGGGCTCATTTGCATAAATTAACGCCTAATTGTTCATCACGCCGATCAAAGGCGCCGCCGGCCGGGCCCTCCCCCCCCGTTTCCCAAGCCCGGCCCGGTTTTGGGGGATCCCCGCTCCGCGCCCCCGCAGCACTCCCGCCATCCCTTCCATTAAAATCGAAATTAAAATTGAAATTAAAATTGAAATTGAAATCGAAATTAAAATTGAAATTAAAATGGAAATAATTTCATTTTAACCGCGGCCCGGCGCTGCCAGGGGGGATCCGTCCTAAGGGGGGGTGGGTGTGGAAATTTCCGATTTATCCCCTCAGAATCACCTCCCGATTAATTAATTAATTAATGAATCCTCCCCCAACTCTTCCTGAATTTCTCCTCGCTTTTTCTTTTTTTTTTTTTTTTCCCTTCCTTTCCCTTCCTTCTCCTTTTTTTTTTTTTTTTTTTTTTTCCCTTCCCTCCCTTCTCGTCTCCCTTCTTCCCCTTTGCCGGAGCCGAGGCCATTGTTATCAGCGAGCCGAGGCCAAGTGGAACCTCCGGCGCTCCATCCCCAAACCCCCCTCGCTTTCCCCATCCCCATTTTTTCATTTTTAATTCATTTTTTATCCTCATTTTGATTTATTCATCCCTCCCCCCGCGCGATTTGATCCGCGCCTGAACCCCCCCCCGCATCCCCCGCTGGTTCGAAATTCATTTTTTAACATAATTTTTAATTCCCCCACCCCTCCCACCCTCAAACCGCATCGAAATTTCCCATATTTTGATTTTTTAGCCAGCGGGGGGGGGGGGGATCCTTTTGACGCTTCCCCGTAACGTTTTAAAAGGAGAACGGAGGGGAAAAAAAACAACAAAAAAAAGCAGAAAAAAAGCAGAAAAAAAAAGCGGGGAGTAGCGGGAGGGGCAGGGGAGGGGGGATCACCCCTCGCTTATTGATTGCGTGGATGCTGGATGTGAAAATATATTTATGTCTGCCCGGGCTTGGCTCGTCAGAGACTAAGGTAAGCCGGACTCAAATCGGCGATCACTTTGTGAATGGCGGAGTGGATGTCCCGATGATTTATGACCATATGACTCCGAGCTCGGTTCAAGAAGAGTTCACAAGCTTTAAGCTTCCTTCCACGCAGCCCTCACCCACCGCCTCCAGTTTTTCATTTTTTATTTATTTATTTTTAAATCCCGCCACCCCCACCTTGGGATATTTTTATTTTTTTCCTAATTTATTTAATTCTTTTTCCGCCTCTCCCCCGCCGTTTCGTTAATTTTTTAAATGATTTTTTTCCGCCTCTCCCCTCCTTCTTTTTATTTTATTTTATTTTTTTCGCCTCTCCCCGCGTTTTTTTAATTTTTAAATGATTTTTTTTCCAGCCTGCGGGGGGGAAATTGGGGCTTCGGGGAGGGGGGATGGGAGGGAGGAAGGGAAATTCGGGGGGCGCTTCGTTGTTTCTCCGGGCGCGGGGGGCTCCGGGCTCGTCCCCGTCTCCCTCCCCATTGTTGCCGGGAATATTCGGGATTAACAAAAACCGGAATTAGCGGCGGCGCTGAGCGCGGCTTGCGATGGGGCGGGGGAGGGGAAAGGCGCCGCTTCCCCCCGGCTCGCGAAATTCGGATTTTCCAACATGGAGGGGCCGAACCCCTCGGCCTCCGCTCCTCTCCCCTTCCCCGCCTGAATTCTGCTTTAATTCTGATTTATTTCCGCTTTATTCTGCATTATTTCTGCTTTATTCTGCATTATTTCCTCTTTATTCTGCATTATTTCTGCTTTATTTTGCATTATTTCCGCTTTATTTTGTATTATTCCCGCATTATTTCTATATTTCTAATTTCGCCCGGAGCATCCTCACCCCTTTCTCTGCCTCACCTTTTCCCCCATCCCGATTCTCCATTTATTTTTAATTTATTTCATTTTTAAACGGCCCCAAATCCTCTCCCTCCAAAGTTGCGGGCCGAGAGTTTTTGGGGGAATCCGAGCGAAACTCGGAGCAGCTCCCGCCCGCTTTTAACCGGAGATCACCGAATATTTATCATCCTGCCTGGGCTTTTTTTTTCTTTTTTTTTTTGGCCTTTTTTTCGCCTTTTCTTTGCCTTTCCCCCCCCTTTTCCCCAGCAATTCCTCGGAGTAAATAATTAGGATTGCGGCCGTCCCGGGCGAAGATAAATGAGCGGCATTTGTGAGGCGCTGAGCGATGAGGTACAAAGCGGAGCCACGAGCGAGGCGGAGGGGGTTGTAAATTTATTTTATGGACGTTTAAAACAACGAGAACCCAAAAAAAAACCACCCTAGAGAGAAAAAAAACAACAAAAAAAGAGAATTATCGCCGTTATTTTTAGCTGCTTTTCGGCCCAGCCTCGCCAGGGTCGGGTTTGTTTTGCTGCGGGTTTTTTTTAGGGTTTGTTTTTAAATTTTTTTATTATTTTGGAAATAAATCTTCAGCAGACAGAAAGGCCTCGGAGAAATTCCCAGCTCTGCCCCCTCGCAGATATTTGCAGCAAAGCGATTCACCATCAAGGCGCTGCTGTTAATTAATTAATTAATGAATGAATTCACGGCTCGGGGAGCGGAGGCTACTTTTTAATAAGACAAATTTATCATGGCCAGGGAGGAGGAGGAGGAGGAGGAGGAGGAGGAGGAGGAGGAGGAGGGAATAACTCGCAGCGAGGATCCTGCCCTCGGCGCAGACAATAACGCATCTCCGAGGAAGATCCGATGCTAATTTGGGAATGCGGGAAGGATTTAATCAGGGGTTTAAAAAAAAAAATAAATAAATAAAATTAAAAAATGAAATAAATAAATTTCCCAAAGCCCCGCGGGCGCTGCGAGGATGGGGCGAAGCTTTGACACCAAAACGGCAGCCGGGAAAAGGAGGAAAAAAATGGAATTTATCGCCGGGTTGGGGCTTCTGTCAAAGCCCCGGCACTTAAAAATGCGGCGCTGGGTTTTATCTCGGCGGGGTTTGTTTGCTTTGGGTTCTGCGCGATGAAAGAGGCCCCGATAAAATTGAATATACACGAGGCAGAATTAAATATACAAAGGACATCGATCCCCAAACAAACTGCGCTGAGGAGTCGCTGCCTTTTTAATCCCGATCGTTTCCCGAATTTTTACCTTTTTTTCGGGTTATTCGTGCTCTGGTTGAATGCGGGGGAAAGTTTCTGCCGGGGGGAAAGAAAGAGATGGAGAAAAATCGGGAAAATCTCAGAGGGAGAGAGCGGGGGTTAAAAAGAGATTTAATTTTGTGATTTTTGAGCTTCGGGCTGGGGATTTTTAGATTTTTTAGAGCTCGGATAGAGGGAGGGAGGAAGGCTGGGAAACCCGAGGGGTGCGAAGCGAGGAGCAAACGGCCTCGTGAAGTGTTTGTTTTCCACCAGAAAGGGAGAAAAAAAATAAATTAAATAAATAAATAAAATAACAACAGCGATGAAGCCCCAGCGGGGTCGGGATCCGCGCCGGGTTTGGGATGAGAAACGCAAAAAAAAAGAGATTTAAAAACAAAAAAGGTTTAATTTCTGAATGGAACCTGTCAGAGAGGGGAGCGAGAGGGGGAAGGAAGAAATCGCGGTTTGAATTCCGGCTGGGAATCTCTGCCCGGAATTCCAGAGGCGCTGGGAGCGCCCGAGTGAACAAAAAAAGGGAGCCGAGAGTGCCGGGACAGCGATACCTGCGGGGAAAACAGGGATTTGAGCTGCTCCTGGGGAAAAACAGGGATTAGCTCAGAAAAAACAGGGATTAGCTGAGAAAAACCAGGGATTTTTGCTGTTCCTGGGGAAAAAACAGGGATTAGCTGAGAAAAAAAACAGGGATTTTTGCTGTTAGCTGAGAAAAAACAGGGATTTTTGCTGTTCCTGGGGAAAAAACACTGATTTTTTTGATGTTACCTGAGAAAAAACATAGATTTCTGCTGTTAGCTGGAGGGAAAACAGGGATTTTTGCTGTTATCTAAGAAAAACCAGGAATTTTTGCTGTTACCTAAGAAAAACCAGGGATTTTTTTTCTGTTATCTGGGGAAAAAACAAGGATTACCTGAGAAAAAAACACGGATTTTTGCTGTTAGCTGAAAAAAACCAGGGATTTTTGCTGTTATCTGGGGAAAACGGGCATTTTTGCCGTTTGCACCTCAAACTCAAACCAGCCCTGGGGCTAAACTGGGAATTTCAGCGCCGGGAGGTGCCGGGGCCGCTCCGTGCGCGGTCTGGGCGGGCAGAGCGGCGCTTTGGCTGTTTCTGTGGTTTTTTTTAGCCGGTTCTTTGGGTGTTTCTGTGCATTTTTTAGCCGGGGCTTTGGCTGTTTCTGTGCTTTTTTTACCCGGGGTTTTGGGTGTTTCTGTGCTTTTTTTAGCCGGGGTTTTGGGTGTTTCTGTGGTTTTTTTACCCGGTTCTTTGGCTGTTTCTGTGCTGCTTTTACCCGGTTCTTTGGGTGTTTCTGTGTTTTTACCCGGTTCTTTGGCTGTTTCTGTGTTTTTACCCGGTTCTTTGGGTGTTTCTGTGCTTTTACCCGGTTCTTTGGGTGTTTCTGTGTTTTTACCCGGTTCTTTGGGTGTTTCTGTGTTTTTACCCGGTTCTTTGGGTGTTTCTGTGTTTTTACCCGGTTCTTTTGGTGTTTCTGTGCTTTTGGCTCTGCGCTCCCACATTTGGTTCGGGGTTCAGCCGGGTGTGCAACCCCCGGGGGAGTTTTGGGGGATTTTGTGCGCGGGGATAAATCCAGAACAAATCAAGTACGGAATCCATCCCGCCAGAAACCACGGCCACAAAAAACCCAAACCAAACCAAAAAAAAGCCTCCACCACCCTGAAAACCCCCCTCCAAAATCCAATTTTTTCCCGAGGCCGGGCAGGGCGAAATCTGCCGGCAGCATCTGTTCCCCCCGCGTTCGGCGGGACCCTATTCATGTCAGGAGCCTTTCAGGCCCCAAGATGGATTCCTGGCACCGTCATTGTGTTTTCTCCGCTAACCTTTCAGGTCAGCTCCCACCAGCCAGCTGGAGAGGGGCCGTCACGTGGCCTCGGGGTGCCAATGTTCTGCCCTGGGGGTGTCAAGACCCCGGTAGGCGGCAAAGATGCAGAAGGCCTCGTACTACGACGGCTCCGCGCTCTTCGGGCCTTACTCCTACGCCAATGGCTTCGGCTACGAGGACGCCCAGCCGCCTTTCCAGGCTTCTTCCCACCTGGAGAGCGACTTCCAGAGGTCCTCCTGCTCCCTGCAGTCCCACGGCAAGAATAAGGAGCTCAACGGGAGCTGCATGCGGCCGGCGGAGCCGCCGGCGTCGCCCGACGCCAACAACGTCAACGTCAACGCCAACGTCAACGTCAACGCCGACGACGGCAAAAGCGGCCCCGGCAAACCCGGCCTGGGCGCCGGTGGAGGCTTCTCCAAGCAGATCTTCCCCTGGATGAAGGAGTCGAGGCAGAATTCCAAGCAGAAGAGCGGCTCGCCCGGCGCAGGTAGAGCCCGGCCCGGCCCGGCCCGGCCCGGCGGGGGAGAGCGAGGTGGAGAAAAAGGCAAAAATGTTGGTGGAGGAGGGATGAGAGCGGTCGAGGGTTGGAGGAAACGGGGCAGGGAAAGGCAAAATTCTGATTTTCACACCTAGAATTTCAAAAAGAGGTCTGAGAATTGCAGAGGGTTGGAGGAAACGGGGCAGGGAAAGGCAAAATTCTGATTTTCACACCCAGAATTTCAAAGAGAGGTCTGAGAATTGCAGAGGGTTGGAGGAATCAGGTCAGGGAAGGCCCAAATTCCTCTTTTCCCCCAAAAATTCCAAAGAGAGGTCTAAGAATAGCA
The DNA here is from genome assembly GCF_963513975.1 of Fringilla coelebs. Lineage (NCBI taxonomy): Eukaryota > Metazoa > Chordata > Aves > Passeriformes > Fringillidae > Fringilla > Fringilla coelebs. Next base: position 769,812 of record NC_140053.1, read on the forward strand.
AAGGGTTGGAGGAATTAGTTCAGGGAAGGCCAAAATTCTGCTTTTCCCACCCAGAATTCCAAAGAGAGGTCTGAGAATTGCAGAGGGTTGGAGGAAACGGGGCAGGGAAAGGCAAAATTCTGATTTTCCTGCCCAGAATTAAAAAATAGGCCTAAGAATCACAAAGGTTGGAGGAATCAGGTCAGGGAAGGCCCAAATTCCTCTTTTCCTGCCCAGAATTCCAAAAAGAGGTAAAGGGTTGGAGAAATCAGTTTAAGGAAGGCCCAAATTCCTCTTTTCCCACCCAGAATTCCAAAAAGAGGCCTAAGAATCCCAAAAGGTCGGAGAAATCATTTCAGGGAAGACCCAAATTCCCTTTTCCAGTCCCGAATCCCAAAAAAAGAGATCCAAGAACGGCAAAGGGTTGGAGAAATCACTTTAGGGAAAGCTCAAATTCCCATTTTCCGGCCCAGAACTCCGAAACAATTTCTCAGAACCCCAAAGGGTTGGAAAAATCAGTTTGGGATTGACCCAAATTCCCATTTTCCTGCCCAGAATCCCAAAGGGAGGAAGGAAGAGCTGAGGGGGTCCCGGGCACTGCCCACCCAGCCCTGGTTTGTTCATTTATTGATTGATTTATTTATTTATTTATTTATTTATTTATTTCTGGGTTTATTTCAAACACAACTGGTCAGGCTGGTGGACACGAATTTGGGGGAAATGTTCTCCCAGCTGCTCGGATCGCCACTAAAATTTCTTTCGGTGCCTTCCCAGGGAGAGCAGGTGCGGTGCCACGTCCAACTTCTCCATGAGCCCCCACAAAATTCAGATCAATTCAGACAAAAATCAAAAATTCAGCTCGGGTTTGCCACAATTCAGATCAATTCAGATAAAAATCAAAAATTCAACTCAGGTTTGCCACAATTCAGATCAATTCAGATAAAAATCAAAAATTCAGCTCGGATTTGCCACAATTCACATAAATTCAGATAAAACCCAAAAATGCAGCTCAAATTCACCACAGTTTTGACAAATCCGTTCACACAAACCTCGTGGTGCGCGCTTCCTCTCCCATTAATGTAATTAATGGAGTTCCCCTCTGGCAGCGGTCGGTGCAGAGCCAAACCTGGGTGTCACACCTGTGACCAACCCAAACCTGGGTGTCACACCTGTGTGCAAACCAACCCCAAATCTCGGTGTCACACCTGACTGCAAACCGACCCCACCCCTCGGTGTCACACCTGAGTGCAAACCAATCCTTGGTGTCACACCTGAGTGCGATCCAAACCTGGGTGTCACACCTGGGTTCAAACCAACCCCAATCCTGGGTGTCACACCTGTGTGCAAACCCAACGCCAATCCTTGGTGTCACACCTGTGTGCAAACCAACCCCAACCATCGGTGTCACACCTGTGTGCAAACCAACCCCAACCATCGGTGTCACATCTGAGTGCAACCCAACCTAAACCTCGGTGTCACACCTGTGTGCAACCCAAACCTTGGTGTCACACCTGTGTGCAAACCCAACCTGGGTGGCACACCTGTGTGCAAACCAACCCCAACTTGGTGTCACACCTGTGAGCAAACCAACCCCAACCCTCAGTGTCACACCTGTGTACAAACCAACCCAATCCTTGGTGTCACACCTGAGTGCAAACCAACCCTTGGTGTCACACCTGTGACCAACCCCAACCCTCGGTGTCACACCTGTGAGCAAACCCAACCTCACTGTCCCACCTGTGACCAACCCAACCCTCGGTGTCACACCTGTGAGCAAACCCAACCTCAGTGTCCCACCTGAGTGCAAACTGACCCCAAATCTCGGTGTCCCACCTGAGTGCAAACCAATCCTTGATGTCACACCTGAGTGCAAACCCAACCCCAACCCTGGCTGTCCCACCTGTGCACGCTCCATCCCCTCCCCGCCCCGCTCTCCTGGTCCCCGCCGTGCCAAGCCGCATTTCCCGGAGAATTATCGCCGGGAAATAATCGTCGGCTCAGTGAGAGCGCCGGAATCCTCTCTGACATGACATGATCCAATTTTCATAACGCGGGGGCAGCTCCGGAGCGCGGGGCTCTTAATAAACGCCACCATGACGGAGCCCGGGCCGAGGGGCGAGGGGAGGCTTTATTAAGGAGCCACGCTTTCAATTTCTGCGCCTAAGTAATTCTCTTTTATTTCATTCCGGGCTCCTGACAGAAACCTGCGGCGAGAAAAGCCCCCCGGGCTCCTCGGCCTCCAAGAGGGCGCGCACGGCCTACACCAGCGCGCAGCTGGTGGAGCTGGAGAAGGAATTCCACTTCAACCGCTACCTGTGCCGGCCGCGGCGCGTGGAGATGGCCAACCTGCTGAACCTCAGCGAGCGCCAGATCAAGATCTGGTTCCAGAACCGCCGCATGAAGTACAAGAAGGATCAGAAATCCAAAGGCGCCGGCGGCTCCTCCTCGGGAGGGCCTTCCCCGGCGGGCAGCCCCCCGCAGGCCGCGCAGGCCTCGGTCGGGTTCCTGGGCGCCCCGCACGCCGCGGGCGCCGCTTACGAGGCGCCGTCGCCGCCGTCCTTCGGCAAAGGGCCGCAGAACGCCTACGGCGCGGCCGAGCCCGGTTACCGCGCGGCGCCCGAGGGCTGCCCGGGCCGCCAGAAGTACGTCGAGTACGAGGCCCACGCGCTGCGGGCCGACGGCGCGGCCTACGGCCTGCGGGCCGGCCCGGCCTACGGCGCGGGGAACTTTGCCGAGTCTCTGCCCGCCGCGGGCCCGGCCCTCTACGGCCTCGACCCACTGGGTCAGCAGCACCAGGCCGGCGGCCTGGACTACGGGGGGCTCGCGCCGGGCCGGCCCCACGGCGGCTGCGACGGGCACGGCGCCTACGCGGAGCTGGCGCCGCACCACGGCGCTTCTCAGGGCAGGATGCAAGAGGCGCCCAAGCTCACCCACCTGTGAGGGGGCGGGATGGTTTGGGGGTGAAAAGGGGTGCAGGGATGGGTTTCGTTACGGTCTCGTCGGTTTTGGGGTTCGGGGTGAGCGGGAAATCCAGGGGACTTTGGAAGGGAGGAACGTCCTGGGTTTGGGCAGAGATGTTTCTGGAAGGGGCTCGGGGTGGTTTGGTGGGAGTTCAGAGGGGTTTGAGTGGCCAAATTTGTCCTTTCCGAGCCGTGTCCGGATCGACAGCGAGAATTCCCGGATGATGGGAAGGAGAAGAGCCCGGCAGCCGAGCTTGGGGGTCCCAAAGAACCCCAGAGCTCGGGGGTCTGTGCACCCAGAGAACCCCAGAGCTCGGGGGTCTGTGCTGCACCCAGAGAACCCCAGAGCTCGGGGGTCTGTGCCCCCAAAAAACCCCAGAGCTCGGGGGTCTGTGCACCCAGAGAACCCCAGAGCTCGGGGGTCTGTGCACCCAGAGAACCCCAGAGCTCGGGGGTCTGTGCACCCAGAGAACCCCAGAGCTCGGGGGTCTGTGCTGCACCCAGAGAACCCCAGAGCTCGGGGGTCTGTGCACCCAGAGAACCCCAGAGCTCGGGGGTCTGTGCACACAAAGAACCCCAGAGCTCGGGGCTCTGTGCACCCAGAGAACCCCAGAGCTCAGGGGTCTGTGCACCCAAAGAACCCCAGAGCTCGGGGGTCTGTGCTGCACCCAGAGAACCCCAGAGCTTGGGGGTCCCAAAGAACCCCAGGGTTTGGGGGTCTGTGCACCCAGAGAACCCCAGGGTTTGGGGCTCTGTGCACCCAAAGAACCCCAGAGATCCACCGGGAGCTGCCCCCACCCCGAGTCCTTCTCCAGACCCACCCTGGAGCTGCTCCCCTGCCCAGCCCTCCGAGGAAGGGCTGTGCTTTTCTGCTGGAAAGGGGAAAATCCCATTTCTAACTGGAAAAGGGAAAATCCGATTTCCCACTGGAAAAGGAAAAATCCAATTTCCCACCAGAAAAGGGGAAATCCAATTTCCCACTGGAAATGGGAGAAACCCAATTTCCCATCAGAAAAGGAGAAATCCAATTTCTGACTGGAAAAGGGAGAAATCCAATTTCCCACCAGAAAAGGGGAAATCCAATTTCCAACTGGAAATGGGAGAAACCCAATTTCCCATCAGAAAAGGAGAAATCCAATTTCCAACTGGAAATGGGAGAAATCCAATTTCTGACTGGAAAAGGGAGAAATCCAATTTCCCGCCAGAAAAGGGGAACAATCCAATTTCCTACTGGAAAAGGAAAAATCCAATTTCTGACTGGAAAAGGGAAAATCCAATTTCTGACTGGAAAAGGGAAAATCCAATTTCCCACCGAAAAAGGAGAAAATCCAATTTCCCACCGGAAAAGGGAAAAATCCAATTTCCCACTTGAAATGGGAGAAATCCGATTTCCCACCAGAAAAGGAGAAATCCAATTTCCCACCGGAAATGGGAGAAATCCAATTTCCCACAGGAGAGGGGAAAACCCCAATTTCTGACTGGAAAAGGGAGAAATCCAATTTCCCACTGGAAATGGGAAAAATCCAATTTCCTGCCAGAAAAGGGAGACAAATCCAATTTCTGAGTGGAAAAATGAGAAACCCCCTTTGCCCACGGGGTCACTCCCCACCAAACCCCCAAACCTGCGAACCCCCAAACCCCCAAGCCGCTGCTCATCCCTTCCACCCCTCTCCAAACACCACAAAAAAAAAACCCCCAAACTCGGGCTGGGGTTGTTGGGAACCCCTGAACCCCCTTTTTCCCCACCCAAAATTCCAAAGAGAGGAAGAAGGAGCGCCCAGGTGGGAACATTTCCCTCCCATCCTTCCCCAAAAGGCGAAATCTCAATTTCTCCTTTTGGGGAGGGTTTGAGGTTTTTCCTTTTTGGGGTCAGGGTGGTTTTTAGGGTCGATCCAAGGTCAGTGTGGGAAATGCTGAGCCTCTTTCCTCCTCTCCTGGAGCTGAGGTGAACACAGGGTATTTTTGGGCAGAGGCCGAGGGATCCCCCCCGGGACCCGCCGGCGCTTCCCTGCCTGGACATCTTCGTTGCACTTAGAGTTTACATTTAATGGGTATTAAAAGTTAATAATAATAATTAAAAAATTAAAAAAAAAGCGATTTTGAAGGGTTCCCAGCTCCCTTCAGTTAGGTGTGTGTTCTGGTGAACATTCATATATATTTATTGCTTAGAGCCAGGTGAAAAATTTTCCTTTTTTTTCCCTTTTTTGGTATTATTTATCCTCCTCCTTTCCTCCCCAGACCGTGTATTTATATGATGGAAAAGTGGAAAAAAAAAAAAAAATCAAACGGTACTTTTTTAGTATTTCCTTCCAAAAAAAAACCAGCGAGAAAAAGAAGAAAAAAAGAAGAAAAAAAGAAGAAAAAAATTTAAAAAAATATATATAAAAAAAGGACTTTGTGTTCCCCCCGAGCTCCTTTAGGGATTTAGGGAAGAGCAGTCGAGTTTTCTGTTCCCCGGGTGCTTCTGAAAAATGGAATTCGTTCTTTCCTGGAGGCAGGAGAGCCGGAATTGTTCCTCCCGGAGCCGAGGAATCCCCTCGGGCCCCTTCCCCTCCCTCCCCTCCCTCCCCTCCCTCCCCTCTCCTTTGTTCTTCCTTTCCTCCGGCCGTGTCTCCCCAGCCATCCCCAATAAACTTTCTGCTCTCCGTTTTAGCTCGTCCCAGCCCTCCCGGGTTTTGTTTTGGGGTTATTTGGGGATAAAAAACCAAAAAAACCAAAAATAAAAAAGGTTTGGAGGTGAAAATGAAGGGAGAAGGGGAGGGAAAGGAGAGGAGGCGGTTTGGGGTGAAATCCTGGGAATTCGGGCCCACAAAGAGGCGTCACGTGCGGCCGGGCCCGGGCTGCCATTGGAGAGGGGAGGGAAACAAAGGGGAGAGGATCCGGCAGCGAAAAAACGAAATAAAAACAAGGAGAGGGGGGAATAAAAAAAAAATAGAGAGAAAAAAATGTAAAAACGGCCCAGAGTTTCCACCGGGGACCTTGGGAAGCGAGGAGAAATTAAATCCATAATTTTTATTATTTATGAAATATAAAATAAATGAATTCTGCCCCGGATCACCGAGCTGGGTCCGGAACCTTCTGGAACCGGAACGCGCGGCCGCTGCCTCCCCCCCGACCCCCCAAATTTGGGTTAAAAGAGGAGAAAAAAGGTGAAAGGGAAAAGGGAGAGGAGGCCGGAGCGGCAGCGGGAGCGCCGTGAATAATTCGCTTTTTCTGCCCTAAAGCCCTAAGAAAACTCCAATAAAGCGGCGATAAAAGTTTATGGGCTGGGAAAGCTGGAGAGGGTCAGGAGGAGGAGGAGGAAGGAGAGGGGGATTGGGGATTTTCATGGCTGGGTGGAAAAACTGGCAAAGGTACCCAAAAAAAGGAAAAAAACATTTTAAATAGAGCAAAAATTAAAAAAAGGGGGGTTGGGGTGTAGAAGCAGCACGCAGGGTTTGGGTTTTGTCCTTTTTAATTTTTAATCTATTTTATATCATTTATATAAAATGGAAATTTGTCTTTTCTATAGGTTATATATTTGATGGATTTCTAGATATTAAATATATATTATATAAAACATAAAACATAATATCTAATATCTAATATCTAATATCTAATATCTAATATCTAATATCTAATATCTAATATCTAATATATAATATATAATATATAATATACAATATATAATATACAATATATAATATACAATATATAATATATACTATACGATAATATAATATAATATAATATAATATAATATAATATAATATAATATAATATAATATAATATAATATAATATAATATAATATAATATAATATAATATAATATAATATAATATAATATAATATAATATAATATAATATAATATAATATAATATAATATAATATAATATAATATAATATAATATACAATATATAATATACAATATATAATATATAATATGCAATATATAATATGTAATATATATATTGTATCATATATTATTATTATATATTATTATTATATATAGAATATATAAAATATATACTATACATTATATGGACTATATATTGCACAGGGCACACTTTCTACCCCATATCCCGGATTTTCAATGGCTTATTTTTGCATTATATAATTTATATTTAAATTTTCTATTTAATTTTTCTATTTAATTTTTCTATTTTATTTTTCTATTTTATTTTTCCATTTTAATTTTCCATTTTATTTTTCCATTTTATTTTCCCATCCTACACCCCGCATCCCCGCATTCCCCACGCCGCATTTTCCACATCAGATATTTCTTTCACATTTTGCTCATCTCGCCCACCTGTGGGCACAGCCAGGACAAATCCCCGTGGGATAAAAAATCAAATTTCTGGCGGAGAAAACCTCTCCCGAGAAACGACCCCACAAACCAAGCTCCAGGTTCATAATTAAAAATGATAAATAATTATCAATAATAACGGGATCCGGAGCGCCGAGGAGCAATTTCGGCCTGTGAATTATTTTTTTCATTTCAAAATCAATTTTTAAAATTTATTTTAATAAAAACAACACAATGAAATCCTGCCGGGCTGGCTCGGGACGGCCTCGCAGAACATTTCCCTCTCCCCGCTCCTCTCCCGCCTTTTCCCGGCGCCATGTTGTGCCGGGGATTCCCAGGAAATGGTTAAAATCCGGGAAAAAGGGGAAAAAAGCAATTCCGGGGCGCGCCCTGGGCGGGCAGCGCCGCCCCCGCCGCCGGCCCGGCCCGGCCCGGTTCGGCCCCGGAGCTCGGGATCCGTCCGGGGGTTCGGAACCTTTCTCGATTTTTCCCCTTCTCCCCCCGTGATGCCTGGGCTAAAAAATAATCCCAATTTTCCAAGCGGGTTTTTCTCCTTTTCTCTCTCTCTATTTTTCCTCCTCTTTTGATTTTCCCCTCTTTTCATTCCCCTCCTCTCCTTTTTCCCTCTCCTCGTTTTTCCTCTCTTTATTTCCCCCCCTATTTTCATTTCCCCCCTCTCTTTTCATTCCCCTCTTCCCATTTTTCCCTCTTTTCATCCCCCCACTTTTCTTTTTCCCCCTTTTTAAATTCCCCCCTTTTCATTTCCCGCTATTTTCATTCCCCCCCTTTTCATCCCCCCACTTTTCTTTTTTCCCCCTCTTTTCATTTTTCCATATTTTCATTTCCTCCCCTTTCATTTCCCCCCTTCTTTTCTTCCCCCCACTTTCCCCCCCCTTTATAATTTTCCCCTCTTTTCATCCCCCCACTTTTCTTTTTCCCCCTCTCTTTTCATTCCCCCTCTTCTCATTTCCCCCCTTTTCATTTCCCCCTCTTTTCATTCCCCCCAATTTTCTTTTTTCCCCCTCTCTTTTCATCTCCCCTCTCCTCATTTTTCCCTCTTTTCATCCCCCCCAATTTTCACTTTTCTTTCCCCCTTCCAACTCCCAGCAAAAAGCCGAGACAACTTTTGCGGGCGGCCGGGAAGAATTTTCCATCCCCAATTCCTCCTCCCCATCCCCAATTCTTCCTCCCCATCCCCAATTCCTCTTTTCCCATCCCCAATTCCTCCTCCCCATCCCGAATTCCTCCTCCCCATCCCGAATTCCTCCTCTCCATCCCCAATTCCTCCTCTCCATCCCCAATTCCTCTTTTCCATCCCCAATTCCTCCTCCCCATCCCCAATTCCTCTTTTCCCATTCCCAATTCCTCCTCTCCATCCCCAATTCCTCCTCTCCATCCCCAATTCCTCCTCCCCATCCCCAATTCCTCCTCTCCATCCCCAATTCCTCCTCCCCATCCCGATTTCCTCCTCCCCATCCCCAATTCCTCTTCCCCATCCCCAATTCCTCCTCTCCCATCCCGAATTCCTCCTCTCCCATCCCAAATTCCTCCTCTCCATCCCGATTTCCTCCTCTCCCATCCCCAATTCCTCCTCTCCCATCCCCAATTCCTCCTCTCCCATCCCCAATTCCTCTTTTCCATCCCGAATTCCTCCTCTCCCATCCCCAATTCCTCCTCCCCATCCCGAATTCTTCCTCTCCATCCCCAATTCCTCCTCTCCATCCCCAATTCCTCTTTTCCATCCCGATTTCCTCCTCCCCATCTTTAATTCCTCCTTTCCCATCCCCAATTCCTCCTCTCCCATCCCGATTTCCTCCTCTCCCATCCCCAATTCCTCCTTTCCCACCCCAAATTCCTCCTCTCCATCCCCAATTCCTCCTCTCCATCCCGATTTCCTCCTCTCCATCCCCAATTCCTCCTCCCCATCCCCAATTCCTCCTCTCCATCCCCAATTCCTCCTCTCCATCCCGATTTCCTCCTCTCCCATCCCGAATTCCTCCTCTCCCATCCCCAATTCCTCCTCTCCCATCCCGAATTCCTCCTCTCCATCCCCAATTCCTCCTCTCCCATCCCGAATTCCTCCTCTCCCATCCCCAATTCCTCCTCCCCATCCCCAATTCCTCCTCTCCATCCCGATTTCCTCCTCTCCCATCCCCAATTCCTCCTCTCCATCCCTAATTCCTCCTCTCCATCCCCAATTCCTCCTCTCCCATCCCGAATTCCTCCTCTCCCATCCCCAATTCCTCCTCCCCATCCCCAATTCTTCCTCCCCATCCCCAATTCCTCCTCCCCATCCCCAATTCCTCCTCTCCATCCCCAATTCCTCCTCTCCATCCCCAATTCCTCCTCCCCATCCCTAATTCCTTTTCCATCCCCAATTCTTCCTCTCCCATCCCGAATTCCTCCTCTCCCATCCCGAATTCCTCCTCCCCATCCCTAATTCCTCTTTTCCATCCCAAATTCCTCCTCTCCCATCCCCAATTCCTCCTCCCCATCCCGAATTCCTCCTCCCCATCCCTAATTCCTCTTTTCCATCCCCAATTCTTCCTCTCCCATCCCGAATTCCTCCTCTCCCATCCCGAATTCCTCCTCTCCATCCCCAATTCCTCCTCTCCATCCCCAATTCCTCCTCTCCATCCCGAATTCCTCCTCCCCACCCCGAATTCCTCCTCTCCCATCCCCAATTCCTCCTCCCCATCCCCAATTCCTCCTCCCCATCCCGAATTCCTCCTCCCCATCCCCAATTCCTCCTCCCCATCCCCAATTCCCCTTTTCCATCCCGATTTCCTCCTCCCCTTCTTTAATTCCTCCTCTCCCATCCCCAATTCCTCCTCTCCCATCCCGAATTCCTCCTCTCCATCCCCAATTCCTCCTCTCCATCCCCAATTCCTCCTCTCCATCCCCAATTCCTCCTCCCCATCCCGAATTCCTCCTCCCCATCCCCAATTCCTCCTCCCCACCCCGAATTCCTCCTCCCCATCCCGAATTCCTCTTTTCCATCCCCAATTCCTCCTCTCCATCCCCAATTCCTCCTCTCCATCCCCAATTCCTCCTCCCCATCCCGAATTCCTCCTCCCCATCCCCAATTCCTCCTCCCCACCCCGAATTCCTCCTCCCCATCCCGAATTCCTCTTTTCCATCCCCAATTCCTCCTCTCCATCCCCAATTCCTCCTCTCCATCCCCAATTCCTCCTCTCCATCCCCAATTCCTCCTCTCCATCCCCAATTCCTCCTCTCCATCCCGATTTCCTCCTCTCCATCCCGAATTCCTCCTCTCCATCCCGAATTCCTCTTTTCCATCCCCAATTCCTCCTCTCCATCCCGAATTCCTCCTCCCCATCCCGAATTCCTCCTCCCCATCCCCAATTCTTCCTCTCCCATCCCAAATTCCTCCTCTCCATCCCGATTTCCTCCTCCCCACCCCATCCCTCGAACCGCGGAGTTCCCAACCTCAGGCCAACCCCAAATTTCCACTTCAAAGCACCAAAAATCCCGAATATTTTCCCTCGAATCCCCGTCCCAGGGCGAACAGACCTCGGGGCGCTTTCGGGATCCGCCGAGCGCTCGGGGAAATTCGGCTTCGCCCCGGGGATTTTTGAATTATTGTGATTTATTTTCTCTCCCCCGCTCGCCGAACGAGCTCCGGGTTTATTCCCCGACCCTCCCCACCCACCCACGCGGATGCTTCGAGCCACAAAAGTTTCCAGGCTGCTCCCAGCGGGAGCGGAGCCTCCCAGTCCCTCCCGGCTGCCAACTGGGACGACTGGAGCTCCGACAAACCCCCCATCTCCTCTTCCATCCCCTCCTCGCTGATTTATTTTGATTTATCTAATTTTTATTTTAATTTCTGCCTTTGAAACGGGCGGGTTCGAGTTTGTAAATCTGCCCTGGGTTAGAAACTCGGCGGAATTTCTCTGCCGGGTGGGTCAGGGCTGAGCTGTCAGGAGGCTTTGCAGGAGAAGATTGATGGTTTCTCTCTTCTTTTCGGGGGGTGCGGACCCGGGGCGCTTTAGAGAGGCCAAAGAAAGAAAGAAAGAAAAAGAAAAGAAAAAAAAAAATCTCGGGAAACGAGTTTTTCATTTTCTTTCTTTATTCTGTAAACTCTGGAAGCGGCGCTGCTTTAGCGGAGAAAAGGAGATGGGGAGGAAGAAATGCGATTTCCGAGATAGCCGCGACCTCAAAACCGAGTTTGGCCTTTAAGCCGAGCTCAAAGGGCCCATTAAGCCTGGCTTGGGAAGGAGAGGGATCAGGCTGCTCGTTAAGAGTCATCGAAACCCGTAAATCGGGCGGGTTTAACTAAACTCAGCTTAAAAACTCGCTTGAGTTGCTGAGTGCGCGCAGCCAGGGCTGGGCTGGAGGCAGCGGGAGAGACTGGGAGGGAAAAAACGGGGCTGGAACGGGTTAGGAACGGGTTAGGAACGGGTTAGGAATGGGTTAGGAACGGGTTAGGAACGGGTTAGGAACGGGTTAGGAATGGGGAACGGGAATGGAGATGGAACAGGCTGGAATGGGGCTGGAACGGGTTAGGAATGGGTTAGGAACGGGTTAGGAACGGGTTAGGAATGGGTTAGGAACGGGTTAGGAACGGGTTAGGAACGGGTTAGGAACGGGGGAAGGAAGGAAGGAAGGAAGGAAGGAAGGAAGGAAGGAAGGAAGGAAGGAAGGAAGGAAGGAAGGAAGGAAGGAAGGAAGGAAGGAAGGAAGGAAGGAAGGAAGGAAGGAAGGAAGGAAGGAAGGAAGGAAGGAAGGAAGGAAGGAAGGAAGGAAGGAAGGAAGGAAGGAAGGAAGGAAGGAAGGAAGGAAGGAAGGAAGGAAGGAAGGAAGGAAGGAAGGAAGGAAGGAAGGAAGGAAGGAAGGAAGGAAGGAAGGAAGGAAGGAAGGAAGGAAGGAAGGAAGGAGGGAAGGAGGGAAGGAGGGAAGGAGGGAAGGAGGGAAGGAGGGGGGATGATGCTGATCCTGGGGTGCTGTTTGGGTTCCCCTCTCCCTCTCTCGCTTTTTCCTCCCTTTTTTTAACCAATTTCACAAAATTTCGCTTTCTGCTCAGCTCCAGGCCCCTCCTGCCATTGGCCGCCGCCTCCCACGTGACGGGAATTGGCCGCAATTTCTCCCCAGCCCCGAGTTCAGCAGAGCCGGATCCTCTCCGCCCGTGTTATCAGCAATATCACGATTCTAAACCCCCCTCATCATCCCCGCCATCAAAAACCCCCGGCCCTCCATTCCTCCCCCTCCTCCTCCTCCTCCTCCTCCCTCTCCCCCGCCTCCCTGGCGCTTTTTAAAGCCGGGCCCAGGCCAAGCCATGAATTTTGAATTTGGGAGGGAGATGGGGTTTATCAACAGCCAGCCGTCGCTGGCGGAGTGCCTGACGTCTCTCCCCGCTGTCCTGGAGACCTTTCAAACTTCATCAATCAAGGACCCGACCTTCCTTCCTCCTCCTCCTCTCCGGCCAAGCCTCCTCCGGAGCCCCGAGCCGCGTTCGGGCGGCCGCAGGAGCCGGAGCCGAGCCCCGCACGGCCCCGCCCGGCCCGGCCCGGCCCGGGCAGCGCAGTTCCCCTGGATGGAGGAGAAGAAACCGGCCAGGAGGAGCAGCCGGGCTGCGGCCGCTTCGTCCCCACCATCCTCATCCTCATCCTCATCCTCGCTGCCGGTGCCCGCCGCGGGATCTCCCGCAGGTTCGTACGGCCGGGGGGCGTCGGGGAATGGGAATGGCCAATTCTGCTCGTCTGACCCCAAAACAGCCCCGGCCCATCCCCCCTGCCAGGGAGGATCCCCCCGGATTGGGGAATCCTCGGGGGGATGGTCCCAGCCCGGGGTTGGGGGGTTCTGCTGCCTCCTCCCTCCCCCCCGCCAATAAAAACAACAAAATTCTGAATTTCGGCGACTCCTGCCCAAACCCCGAGCGAGGGGAGCCCGGGGGAGCCTGGGTGGGGGTTTGAGACTCCGTTTGTTCAGCTTTCAGTGCCAGAGCTGCCGGTTTTTACAGCCCACGGGGGAAAAAAGGGAAAAAATTTAAAAAAAAGGAAAAGCAAAGACAACAAAACGCCAAAGATGCGCGGAGGGGGAAAGAAAACGGGTGGGGAGGGGAAAGAGCGAGGGCCGATCCTGCAAAATGAAATTATTACAGCCCCGAATCCCCCAGAAAAGGAGCTGGGCCTCCTCCCTTCCCTCGGGATAAAGGCTGGAGAACAATCCCGGGATTTCCCCGGCTCGGGTAAAACCGGCCCGGGCCGGGCCGAGCTCGTGGGACGGGGAAAGGGGGAAAATGAAACCAAAGTGCCGGGAAATGGTAAAAAACCCCACGGAACAACAGGAAACGGGAAAGAGGGGACGAGGAAATCGAGGAGAGGTTGGGAAGAAATCGAGAAGAAATTTAGATGAAATTGAGAGGAAATTTAGATGAATTTTAGAAGAAATTGAGAGGAAATTGAGAGGAATTTTCAATGAAATTGAGAGGAAATTGAGAGGAAATTTAGAAGGAATTGAGAGGAAACTGAGAGGAAATTTAGAAGGAATTGAGAGGAATTTTAGAAGGAATTGAGAGGAAATTGAGAGGAATTTTAGAAGAAATTGAGAGGAAATTGAGAGGAATTTTAGAAGGAATTGAGAGGAAACTGAGAGGAAATTTAGAAGAAATTGAGAGGAAATTTTGAAGAAATTGAGAGGAAATTTAGATGAAATTGGGATGAAATTGAGAGGAAATTGAGAAGGAATTGAGAGGAAATTCAGGAATTTAGAAATATTTTAGGGATTTTAAGGATTTTTTTTTAGGTATTTTCGGGATTTTTTTTTTAGGGATTTTAGGGTTGTTTTTTTTTTTTTTTTTAGGGATTTGAGGGCTTTAGAAGGAAGTCAGAAATCCTTTTTCCGCCCCAGGGCGGCAGAGAGGGAAGAGACCGCGCAGCCAAATCCCTTTTCCCCGGCAGGCAGCGACCTCCCCGGCAGCGCGATAACTCGAACTCCTCCATCATTTCCCTGACAATTCCCTCGATTTTCATTTATTTATTTTTATTCATTTTTTATTCTTTTTTTTTTTATCTCCCCGGGCAGAGGCGGACGGCGGCGGCTCCCGGAGGCTGCGCACCGCCTACACCAACACGCAGCTGCTGGAGCTGGAGAAGGAATTCCACTTCAGCCCGTACCTGTGCCGGCCGCGGCGCCGGGAGATGGCGGCGCTGCTGCGGCTCAGCGAGCGCCAGGTCAAGGTGTGGTTCCAGAACCGCCGCATGAAGCACAAGCGGCAAACGCGGCCCCGGGAGGATCCCCCCGAGCCCGAGCCCGAGCGCGGCCCCGCGGGGCTGCCGGAGCTCTCGGCCGAGCTGGCCCCGGGGTTCTCGGGGTGTCCCGGGGATCCGGGGAGTCCCCTGAGCTTCTCCGAGGAGGAGCTGGAGCTGTTGGGCAGCGCGTTCTGCGCCGCGCACCTGCGCGGGTGGGGCTTTCCCTGATGGGAGACCCCCGGAGCGGGGTTTGGGGGGTTCGGGGGGTTCGGACTCGGGGCAGCGCCACCAGGTCTGGGGAGCACCCGAAATATGGCCTGAGAGGAGGGGAACACCCCGAAATATGGCCCGAGAGGAGGGGAACCCCAAAATATGGACTGAGAGAAAGGGAACTCCCCAAAATATGGCCTGAGAGGAGGGGAACCCCCAAAATATGGCCCGAGAGGAGGGGAACACTCGAAATATGGAACGAGAGGAGGGGAACCCCAAAATATGGAACGAGAGGAGGAGAACAACCGAAATATGGCCTGAGAGGAGGGGAACACCCAAAATACGGCCTGAGAGGAGGGGAACCCTTAAAATCGGCCCTAAAATAAGGGGAAAAGCACAAATCTGGCCTGAGAGGAGGGGAACCCCCAAAATCTGCCCTGAGAGAGGGGGAACCCCCCAAAATATGGCCCGAGAGAGGGGGAACCCTCAAAACCTGGCCTAAAGTAAGGAGAACACCCCAAATCTGGCCTGAAAGAAGGGGAACCCCCCAAAATCTGCCCAAAAAAGGGGACCCCCCCAAAATCTGCCCCAAAAGAAGGGGAACCCCCCAGATATGGCCTGAGAGAAGGGGAACCCCCCAAAATCTGGCCTGAGAGAAGGGGAACCCCCAAAATCAGCCCTAAAATCAGGGGGAAACCACAAATTTGGCCTGAGAGAAGGCGAACCCCCCAAAATCTGCCCCAAAAGAAGGGGAACCCCCCCAAAATCGGCCCTGAAATGAGAGGAAAGCCTCAAAATCTGCTCTGAAAAAAAAGAACTCCCCAAAATCGGCCCTGAAAATAAAAGAAGAACTCCCCAAAATCGGCCCTAAAAGAAGGAAAACCCCAAAATCGGCCCTGAAAAAAAAGAAGAACCCCTCAAAATCTGCCCTGAAAAAAATAAGAACTCGCCAAAATCGGCCCCAAAAGAAGGGGAACCCCAAATCTGCCCTGAAGCCATTTCCCGTGCCCCCCAAACCTCCTCCCGAATTCCTCCCCGAGAGCCCCGCTCGTGCTGAAATTCAGGTATTTCGCGATCCTTTTATTTATTTTTAAATTATTTATTTCCAGGGAAGCCGCCGGCAGTTCTCACGCGCGGGGGGAGGGGAGATTTCAACCCCCACCCCCCGCTCCGGAGAGAAAAAAAAAAAAAAATTAAATTAAATTTCTAAATCCTCCTCCCCAGCCACTTTCTCAGGAATCAGAAGGAGACTTTTAGATTTCGTAATAAAATTTAAAAAGAGAGAGAAAATATAAAAAAAAAAATCGGGGGAATTTTTTTTCCTCTTTTCCCCTTTTAGACGTAGATTTATTTATTCAAAGGGCAAATTATTTATTGTCTATTTTTTTCATCGAGTAAATAAAATTCTTTATAAAAGCGACGAGCTCCGGGTTTCGTTCCCAAAAAAAAACCCGCTTTTTTTTCTCTTTTTTTTCTCTTTTTTTTCTCTTTTTTTTTCTCTTTTTTTTCTCTTTTTTTTGGGTTTGTTTTTTGTTTTCCCCCATAAATCATCGGCTTTGGAAGGAGCTTGAATCATCTCCTCGTGCGCCCTGAGGGGAGACAAAAGAAATCGGGGCCGGGGAAAAATTCCCTCCGTTCTCGGCTCCTCTCCCTCCAGCTCGGTGTTTGTTTTATTTATTTATTTATTCATTTATTTATTCATTTTATCCCATCAAATCCCGGTGGTTCTCCCTTAATTTTAATTTTTTGGGGTTCGGCTTCGAGGGATGGGAGGAATTCTCGAATTTAAGGGGGGAAAACGAGAATTAAAATGAAATAAAAAGGGATAAAGGGATGGGGAAGGAGCACAAAGGCAGCGCGGAGCCCACGCGAATTCCGGGGCCGTTCGCGGCCTCCCACATCCCGATCCCGCCCTTCATCCCCATCCTCCTCCTCCTCCTCCTGCTGCTCCTTTCTCTCAGAATCCACCGCAGCTCGCGGCCTTTGAAACGTCCGGAGCTGCACAAAAAACTCAAAAAAACCCAAAAAAATACACGAGGAAAAAAAGGAGAATTTGGGGTAAAAGCTCAAAAAAAAAAATTAAAAAAAAAAATCATCCAAGAGTTGGGGTGAGCAAAGGAACGTGAGAGGAGGAGGAGGGTAAGGGACGGGCCTGGGGGGTCTTGCTTCATTCCTGCTCTTTTCCAGCCCCAAAAAACCCCCAAATCCCCTTTATTCCTGCTCTCTTTTCCAGCCCCAAAAACCCCAAAATCCCCCTTTATTCCTGCTCTTTTCCAAACCCAAAACCCCCCAAGTCCCCTTTTATTCCTCTTCTCCTTCCCAACCCCCAAAACCCCAAAATCCCCTTTTATTCCCCCTCTATTTTCCAACCCCAAAATCCCCCAAAATCCCCTTTATTCCTGCTCCCTTTTCCAGCCCCCCCAAACCCCAAAATCCCCTTTATTCCCCCTCTATTTTCCAACCCCAAATCCCCTTTATTCCTCTTCCCTTTCCCAGCCCCCAAACCCCCCAAATCCCCTTTTATTCCCCCTCTATTTTCCACCCCCAAACACCCATTTTATTCCTGCTCCCTTTCCCAACCCCACAAACCCCCAAATCCCCTTTTACTACTCTTCCCTTTTCCAACCCCAAAACCCCAAAATCCCCTTTATTCCTCGTCCCTTTTCCAACCCCCAAAACCCCCAAAATCCCCTTTATTACTCGTCCCTTTTCCAACCCCAAATCCCCTTTATTCCTCCCCTCTTTTCCACCCCAAAACCCCCCAAATCCCCTTTATTCCCCCTCGATTTTCCAACCCCAAATCCCCCAAACCCCCTTTTATTTCCCCTCATTTTCCAGTCCCCAAACCCCCAAAATCCCCTTTTATTCCTCCCCTCTTTTCCACCCCAAAACCCCCAAAATCTCCTTTTATTCCTGCTCCTTTTCCGAACCCCACAAACCCCAAATCCCCTTTTATCCCTCCCCTCTTTTCCACCCCAAACCCCCCAAATCCCCTTTTATTACCCCTCTATTTTCCACCCCCAAAACCCCTTAAACCCCCTTTATTGCCCCTCTATTTTCCAACCCCAAAACCCCCCAAAATCCCTTTTATTCCTGCTCCCTTTTCCACCCCAAATCCCCCAAATCCCCTTTTTATTCCCCCTCTCTTTTCCGCCCCACAGACCCCAAACCCCCCCTGGCCCCCCGATTTCCCTCGGAATTTCTGGGGTCCCCCACAAATCTTCCTCCCCTCGCGGGATTTTCACCCCAAAACTCATCCCGGGGGGGCCTCGGAAATGACCCCAAAATTTGGGGTTTCCCAAATTTTGGGAGGCGTCCGGGGAGGGAGGATTTGAGCCCGGGGGGGGTGGGAATTTGGGGTGGGGGCGACCCCAAAACTGAGCGGGGCAGCCCCGACTCTCCCCCAGCCCCTTATTTTTTAGGGTGAAACAACCCCAGGTCTCCCTTTTGGGGTGTCCCCCTGCCCCACACGGATTTTTGGGGTGAATTTGGTGTTTTCAGTGCCCGGGTGGGGTCACCCCCCCTCTGTTGGGGTTTTTTATTTGGGGTGAAAAGCAGCAGAGCCTGGGTTCGCTTTCCGGGTGGTAAAAAAAGGCCCAAAATTGAATAAAAGTGCAATAAAAGGAGGCGAGGGCCCGGCAGATGTTCCGGGAATTGCCGGGGGGATCCCCCCGGGCGGGAACAAAGAGGGGCCGGGGGGATTTTGGGGCCACCTCGGCCTCCCGAACCACCCTTCCCCAAAATCTTCACTCCGGGAAAAGAGCCGAGCATCCCAAACCTCGCTCCGGACTCCAGATCCGCTCCGGCCGGGAATATTTGAATATTATTTGAATATTATTTGAATATTTGAATATTTCAACATCCCGAACTCCCTTCCCGCGGGGAAAAGGCGCTGCCGGAGCCGAGCTCCGCTCCCGGGACCCCCCGGGACCCCCAGCCGCGGGTTTGGGGGGCAGCGGAGGGGGATCCCTCATTCGGGGTTCATTTCCCAGCCCGCAGCTGCCAGACGGGTCCGTCAAACGCCATTTGCTTCCCGCCTTCCTCCTCCTCCTCCTCCTCCTCCTCCTCCTCCTCCTCCTCCTCCTCCTCCTCCCCAGCCCCATCCCAGGCCGGCAGGGGAAGCTCGGGATGGTTTTTGGGGGGGGTCTCGGGGTCCTTTTGGGCTCCTCAGGGGGATCCCCCAGCTGAAAAATGAGGGAAAAAATCCAAAAAGCGGCGGATGGGCGCGCTGGAAATGAGGGGAATGGCCCCAAACCCCAAAGGGGGGGGATTGGCACCTTGAGAGGATCCTCGGACTGGAAATGAGGGGAAATGGCCCCAAACGGGCGGATTGGCACCCCGAGATGGGCTGGAAATGAGGGAAATGGCCCCAAACCCCAAAGGGGCGGATTTCCACCCTGAGAGGATCCTCGGACTGAAAATGAGGGGAAATGGCCCCAAACGGGCGGATTGGCACCCTGAGATGGGCTGGAAATGGGGGGAAATGGCCCCAAAGGGGCGGATTTCCACATTCCCACATTCCCACATTTCCACATTTCCACATTCCCACATTCCCACATTCCCACATTTCCACATTTCCACATTTCCACATTTCCACATTCCCACATTCCCACATTCCCACATTTCCACATTTCCACATTTCCACATTTCCACATTCCCACATTCCCACATTCCCACATTTCCACATTCCCACATTCCCACATTTCCACATTTCCACATTCCCACATTTCCACATTTCCACATTCCCACATTCCCACATTTCCACATTCCCACATTCCCACATTTCCACATTTCCACATTCCCACATTTCCACATTTCCACATTTCCACATTTCCACATTTCCACATTCCCACATTTCCACATTTCCACATTTCCACATTTCCACATTCCCACATTCCCACATTTCCACATTCCCACATTCCCACATTCCCACATTCCCACATTCCCACATTTCCACGCCCTTTTCCCGCGGGGAAGGGAGGGGGGGAAGGGCGAGGCTGAGGGAGGGGACGGGAGGGACGCCCGGGCAAAGGGGCCACAAACCCCCCAGTCAACCCCCCAGATCCTGGTCCTTAATGGGGGAAGGAAAAGTGACCCCAAACCCCCCAGATCAACCCCCCAGATCCTGGTTCTTAATGGGGGAAGGAAAAGTGACCCCAAACCCTCCAAATCAACCCCCAGACCCATCGATCCTGATCCTTAATGGGGGTGGGGAAAGTGACCCCAAACCCCCCAAATCAACCCCCAGCCCCATCAATCCCGGTCCCTAACGAGGGTGGGGAAAGTGACCCCAAACCCCTCAAATCAACCCCCCAGCCCCACATCGATCCTGATCCTTAATAAGGGTGGGAAAAGTGACCCCAAACCCCCCAGATCAAACCCCCAGCCCCACATCGATCCTGATCCCTCAAGGAGGAAGGAAAAGTGACCCCAAACCCCCCAAATCAACCCCCCAGATCCTGGTTCTTAATGGGGGAAGGAAAAGGGACCCCAAACCCCCCAGATCAAAGCCCAGGCCCCACCAGTCCTAGTCCCTAACGAGGGTGGGGAAAGGGTCTCCAAACCCCCCAATCAACCCCCCAGCCCCATCAATCCCGATCCTTAATGGGGGAAGGAAAAGGGACCCCAAACCCCCCAAGTCAAACCCCGAGCCCCCGTCAATCCCAGTCCTTGATGGGGGAAGGAAAGGGGACCCCAAACCCCCCAAGTCAACCCCCCAGATCCTGGTCCTTAATGGGGGAAGGAAAAGGGACCCCAAACTCTCCAGATCAACCCCCCCAGCCCCATCGATCCTGATCCCTCAGGGGGGGAGCAAAAGGGACCCCAAACCCCTCAGATTAACCCCCCAGCCCCATCGATCCTGATCCCTAATAGGGGAAGGAAAAGTGACCCCAAACCCCCCAATCAACCCCCCAGATCCTGATCCTTAATGGGGGAAGGAAAAGTGACCCCAAACTCTCCAGATCAAACCCCCAGACCCATCGATCCTGATCCCTAATAGGGGAAGGAAAAGTGACCCCAAACCCCTCAGATCAAACCCCCAGCCCACATCGATCCTGCTCCTTAATGGGGGTGGGGGGAAAGGGACCCCAAACCCCCCAGGTCAAACCCCAGGCCCCACTGGTCCCCGTCCCTAACGAGGGCGGGAAAAGTGACCCCAAACCCCCCCAATCAACCCCCCAGACCCATCGATCAGATTTGGGATCTGAGGGGATCCTGGGGGGATTTGGGATCTGAGGGGATCCCCAGGGATTTGGGATCTGAGGGGATCCCGGGGATTTGGGATCTGAGGGGATCCCCAGGGATTTGGGATCTGAGGGAATCCCGGGATTTGGGATCTGAGGGGATCCCCAGGGGTTTGGGATCTGAGGGGATCCCGGGGGTATTTGGGATCTGAGGGGATCCCGGGGGGATTTGGGATCTGAGAGGATCCAGAGGGATTTGGGATCTGAGGAAATCCCCGGGATTTGGGATCTGAGGGGATCCAGAGGGATTTGGGATCTGAGGAAATCCCCGGGATTTGGGATCTCAGAGGATTCCCAGGGATTTGGGATCTGAGGGGATCCCGGGGATTTGGGATCTGAGGGGATCCCCCGGGATTTGGGACTCTCGGTTGGATTTGGGATCCGAGGGGATCCCCAGGAATTCGGGACCCCCCAAATCCCCGCCCCAGGGCAGCGGCTCCAGACCCCTCCTGTCCCCTCTGGGGCACTAATGAATATGCAAATGACCCTAATTAATGAGGCGAGGCGGGCTCCAGCCCGCGGGAAAACCTCTGGGATTCCCAGGGGGGCAGGAACCCGAGCCCTGAAATATTCCCTTTTTTTCTGGACCAGCTGGGATTTTTTCCTTTTTGTTTTTTTAAAAAATTTTATCCGAATCATCTGAGCTTTTTTACCTTTTTATTTTTAAATTTTTTTCTGAGTTATCTGGGTTTTTAAATTGTATTTTATCTGAATTATCTGCGATTTCCCCCCCCCGTTTTTTTCTTCCTATTTAATCTGAATTATCTGGGGTTTTTTTCCCCGTGATGTTTTTGTTTGTTTTCTATTTTATTTGAATCCTCTGCCTTTTTTCCCTTCTCTAACTCATTAAATCTCCTCTTTTGCTCTCCCAAAAAAAGAATAAAATTCGGATTTTTTTCACCTCAGCTCTAATTGAGGCTTCCCTAAAAAAGTGACATTCAGCCCCCAAAAAATTCTATTTAACCCCCCCAAAAATTACATTTAACTCCACAAAAAGTTCTATTTAACCCCCAAAAAATTACATTTAACTCCACAAAAAGTTCTTTTTAACCCCCCAAAAAAGTTGTTCAACCTTCAAAAAAGTTCCATTTAACCCCTTAAAAATTGTGTTTAACTTCAGAAAAGTTCTGTTAAACCTCCAGAAAGTTCTATTTGATCCCAAACCCGTCGTGTTTGACCCCAAAAATGAAAGATCTGGAGACCCTCTGAGCCTCTGTGGCCCGCACAGAAATTCCCCAGTTCGAGATTAAAATATAGATTTAAACTGCAGGTTTAGGATCAAGATTTAAAATGCTGATTTCAGATCAAGATTAAAAATGCAGATTTCAAATCAAGATTTAAAACACGGATTTAAAATCAAGATTTAAAATGCTGATTTCAAATCAAGATTTCAAATGCTGATTTCAAATCAAGATTTCAAACACGGATTTCAAATCCAGGTTTCAAACCAAGACTCAAAAAATAAAAATCGAGATTTAAAATGAAGATTTCCAACCAAGATTTCCAGTAAAAATTTCAAATAAGGATTAAAAATAAAGATTTTAAAATAAAGACTCAAAGTCCCCGAGGTGCTTCCATAGGAACGGGAGCTGGGGCAGAATTTGGGGCAGAAAATGGAAATTTGGGGTAGAAAATGGAAATTTGGGGCAGAAAATGGAATTTTGGGGTAGAAAATGGAATTTTGGGGCAGAAAATGGAAATTTGGGGCAGAAAATGGAATTTTGGGGCAGCCGGAGCATCCCGGAGGTGCGGGAGGGGGTTGGGAGCGGGGCCCTTCCCCCCGCCGGCTTCTCCCGGTGTTTCCCCAAAAAATCCGATTTTCCCCAAATTCCCCAAGCGATCCCAGCCCCGTTTCAGGCTGAATTTTCCACCATTTCGCCAATTCTGGCTCCAGTTTTGAGACCCCTGTCCCACACAGAAAATAAAGAAAAATTTAAAAATTCGGATTTTTCACCTCAGCTCTAATTTAGGCTCGGCTTGCAGGAAAAGATTCCCCGCCGCAACTGAAAAAATAAAAAAATCGCGATTTTTGGTGATTTTAAGTGAAAAAATATCTCGATTTTGGGTGATTTTAATTGGGAAATAAATCTTAATTTTTGGTGATTTTAAGTGGGAAAAAATCGGGATTTTTGGTGATTTTCATTGGGAAAAAAAATCTTGATTTTGGGTGATTTTAATTGGGAGGAAAAAATCACGGTTTTTGGTGATTTTAATTGGAAAAAAAATCGCGATTTTGGGTGATTTTAATTGGGAAAAAAATCGCGATTTTTGTTGATTTTAATTGGAAAAAATCGCGATTTTTTGTGATTTTAATTTTTAAAATCCCTTTGATGCAGGAGCAGTGGGAAACCATCGGAAAACTCAAACCCGCCGAGCGCAGGCCGGAATAAACCTCCGCATTTTCCTTTTTTTTTGTTCTTTTTGTGGTTTTTCAGCCATAAATCACCCGCTCCAACCCGAAATATCAAAGGCATCGAATCGAAAATCGATTTTCGCTGCCCGGGGGAGGAGGAAGGAGAATTCTGGAGGAGATTTTGATATAAAATATTCTCATTTTGGGGCCTCTCCTCCCCACCCCAGCGGGACCGAACGAACCAACAGCGCCAGGATGGAAAATTCAATTTTTAATGAAAAACTCCAGCTGGAACCGGCTCAAAAATTCAAATTTCGGGGAAATTTGAGGGGGAAAAGAGGAGGAAAAATCGACGCCGGGTTGGGATTTGTGGCCAAATTTTTCCCCCGGGGTGTGGCGGGGGAGAAAATGGATTTTAGGGCCGGGTTGGGTTTTAGGATGAACTTTTGGCCCGGGGAGGGGGCGCGGAGGCGCTGCCGGAGCGTGGCCGGGCCGTAAATCCTGACAGGGAACAAATGGCCGTGGGCGGCCGCCCGTGTCGCCCCGGGCCCAACAAGTCAATAAATGTTGGGCACCTCTGGTCCCTTCTCTGCCGCCGGCCTGGAGGCAGCTCTGCCCTCCTCCTCCTCCTCCTCCTCGGCTGGGGTCGGCAAAGCTGAGCTTAGTGCTCCTGGAGGGGGTCGGAATGGATAAAAACGGGTTTGGGGGGGAGTGAGCGGTGTGGGAGACCCTAAAACCGGGTTTGGTAGGGACTGAGGAGAGCGTGAGACCCTATAACCGGGTTTGGTGGGGACCGAGCAGTGCCTGATCCCCTAAACCCGGTTTTAGCCGGGAATTCGCAGTGCCTGATCCCCTAAAACCGGGTTTGGTAGGGAGTGAGGAGAGTGTGAGCCCCTAAACCCGGGTTTGGTAGGGAATATGCAGTGCGTGATCCCCTAAACCCGGGTTTGGCAGGGAATGTGCAGTGCCTGATCCCCTAAAACCGGGTTTGGTAGGGACTGAGGAGAGCGCGAGCCCCTAAAACCGGGTTTGGTAGGGACTGAGCAGTGCCTGATCCCCTAAACCCGGTTTTAGTGCCTGATCCCCTAAACCCGCTTTTAGCCGGGAATGTGCAGTGCCTGATCCCCTAAACCCGGTTTTAGCCGGGAATGGGCAGTGCCTGACCCCCTAAACCCGGTTTTAGCTGGGAATGCACAGTGCCTGATCCCCTAAACCCGCTTTTAGCCGGGAATGCGCAGTGCCTGATCCCCTAAACCCGGTTTTGGCAGGGAATGTGCAGTGCCTGATCCCCTAAACCCGGTTTTAGCCGGGAATGTGCAGTGCCTGATCCCCTAAACCCGGTTTTAGCCGGGAATGTGCAGTGCCTGATCCCCTAAACCCGGTTTTAGCCGGGAATGTGCAGTGCCTGACCCCCTAAACCCGGTTTTGGCAGGGAATGCGCAGTGCCTGATCCCCTAAACCCGGTTTTAGCCGGGAATGTGCAGTGCCTGACCCCCTAAACCCGGTTTTAGCGCGTGGAAGGTCCCCAGGTGGGCGCAGGGCTCGGTTTCAGTTCCCACAGTCCCGGAATTGCCAGGCCGGGCCCGACCAAAGCCGCCCTGCGCTCGCTGAGTTCATTTGCGCTCCTCATTAGGATGCTGATTTAATTAGGACGCTGATTTAATTAGGACGCGCTTCCCCCCCGCTCCCAAAGGAAAGCGGAACCCGGGCGGGATTTTCGGGGGCCGCTCTCAGCACCCCGGAAAGGGCCGGGCCGCTTCGGGGGGGAAAAAAGTTCCCAAAGGAATCAAAGAGCGCCCGAGCATCCTTTTGTGGCCGCTCACACCTCCCCATCCCCTCGCCCTCTTTTCTCCCCCTCGCACCGAGCCGGCGAAAATCCTTTCAAAGGCAGAACTCGCGCCTGCCCGAGCCCGGCTCCGCGCATAACTCGGGGCCCTTTTTTGCACTTAAAAACCGCTGGCGGGTCACCGCGATCCTTCCCCCCCTCCCCGGCACCTCTTTTAAAGTCTTTGAGGAGAAGATTTTGACGCGGCCGTGTCGTTATCAGATCGATGGGCCGGGTTTGATTGAAGCCCCTTTGTCACGCCAATGTCAGGCCCGTGATGGATGAGCCCGGAGCCGGCCGCAAACTTCGGCAGCCCCGCGCTCATTGGGCCGGGCCCGCTCCGCCCGCGGGATCCCCCCCGGTCCGGCCGCGCCGCCGCGGGGTCCCCCCGCGGCCGCCGGGAAGTTTCCCGGCTTTGACGGAGCGCCCAAAGGTTGGAGGGCGGGCGGCGCGGCCCCCAAAACGGGCTGACCCTCCTCCGTGGCCGGCAGATGGACAATACCGCCATGAACTCCTTCTTGGAGTTCGCAATTTGTAACCGCGGCGCCGCCGCCTTCCAGCACCACCCCGAGCCGGCCTCCCCGTCCTTCCCGCCGTGCTCGGGTAGCCCCGCTCCGGCCTCCGAGGGTCCCTTCGGCCCGCCGGCCTCCGCCGGGCCCCTCCCGCAGCACGGCTTCCTCCCCGCATCATCCTCCTCCTCCTCCTCGTCCTCCTCGTCGCGTTTCTCCGGGCCGGCTTTCCCGGCCCAGCCGGGCTACCCGCAGCTCTACCTGGGCCAGGAGGACGCGGACGGGCTCTTCTTCCCCTCCGCCCCGGGCTACGGCTCGGCCCCGCTGCCCGAGGGCTACTGCGGGCCCGGGGGGCACTTCCAGCCCCCGCTCGGGCCCGAGCAGCCGCCGGCCGCCGCCCCCGGGTACCTGCCCGGCCTCTACGGGGAGCTCCCGGCAGCGCTGCTGGACGAGCCGGATCCTCCCGGGCACCCCGAGCCCGGCCCCGGGGCAGCGCTGACCTTCGAGTGGATGAGGGTGAGGAGGAACCCCCCCAAAACAGGTGAGTTGGGGGCCGGGAGGGATGAGCTCCCCCGGGGTTGGGGTTGGAGAGAGGGGTGGGGTTGGGTTTGCTGGGGTTTGGGGGGTTTGGTTGGGTTTGGGGGGGTTTGATTGGGTTTGGGGGTTTTTGGGGTTTGATTGGGTTTGGGGGTTTGGGGGGTTTGATTTGGTTTGGGGGCTTTTGGGGGGTTTGATTGGGTTTGGGGTTTTGGGGGGTTTTTTCGGGTTTGGGGGTTTTGGGGGAGTTGTTTGGGTTTGGGGGGTTTGGGGGAGTTGTTTGGGTTTGGGGGGTTTGGGGGAGTTGTTTGGGTTTTGGCGTCTTTTATTTTTGGTGTTTGGGTTGGGTTCGTTTGGAGTTTGGGGTCTTCATTTTGGGGTTGGGTTTGTTTGGAGTTTTGGTTCTTTTTAGGGTTGGGATTGTTTGGGGTTTGGGGTCTTCATTTTGGGGTTGGGTTCGTTTGGAGTTTGGGGTCTTCATTTTGGGGTTGGGTTTGTTTGGGTTTTTGGTTCTTCTTTTTGGGGTTGGGTTCGTTTGGGGTCTTCATTTTGGGGTTGGTTTTGTTTGGGGTCTTCATTTTGGGGTTGGGTTTGTTTGGGTTTTTGGTTCTTCTTTTTGGGGTTGGGTTCGTTTGGGGTTTGGGGTCTTTTTCTCAAACCCCACCCAGAGGTTTCCCCCCGCATCCCACGGAGCTCGGCTTCCCGCAGGCCCGAGTCTGACTTAAGCCCAGCTCGGAGCAGGAAACGCTCGACGCTTCCTCCTCCTCCTCCTCCTCCTCCTCCTCCCTCAGCCGCGCCTTCCCCCCCTCCTCCATTGTTCCGCTTCCTCCCTCACCACCTGCCCTGGCCTTCCTCCTCCTCCCCCGCCATCATCGCCCTCTGCCTCCCCTGGCAGCCCTTCCCGCGGGGCCGGGGATCGATCCAGGGAAATCCCAGGGGATGGATCCAAGGGGAAATCCCAGGGGATGGATCCAAGGGGATGGATCCCGGGGAAATCCCAGGGGATGGATCCAAAGGGATGGATCCCGGGGGATGGATCCAAAGGGATGGATCCCAGGGGATGGATCCAAAGGGATGGATCCCGGGGGATGGATCCAAGGGGGAAATCCCAGGGGAAATCCCAGGGGATGGATCCCGGGGGAAATCCCAGGGGATGGATCCAAGGGGGAAATGCAGGGGATGAATCCCGGGGGATGGATCCCAGGGAAAAATCCCAGGGGATGGATCCCGGGGTGAAATCCCAGGGGATGAATCTCAGGGGAAATCCCAAAGGATGAATCCCAGGGGAGATCCCGGGGGAAATCCCAGGGGATGAATCCCAGGGGATGGATCCCAGGGGAAATCCCAGGGGATGAATCTCAGGGAAAAATCCCAGGGGATGGATCCCGGGGGAAAGCCCAAGGAATGGATCTCGGGGGAAATCCCAGGGGATGAATCTCAGGGGATGGATCCCAGGGGGGGAAATCCCAGGGAATGAATCCCAGGGGATGGATCCCAGGGGATGAATCCCAGGGGATGGATCCCGGGGGGAAAAGCAGATCCGGGAGGATGAGACGATGGATCCCAGGGGAAAAACCCTGCCGGGAGGATGAGGGCTGGATCCCCGGATGGATCTCGGGATGGATCCCGGGTGGATCCCCGGGAAAAGCGCAGCCCGGAGCGGGACGCGAGCCGGGCCGAGGCCGAGCGGGGCCGGGAGGGAGCGCGGGGCTCGGGGCGCCGCAGGAGGGGCAAGAAGGGGCGGGGATCCCTCCGGCCGCTCCTGCCCTGGCGCGTTTTGGCTCTTTTCAGGCAAAACGTCGGAGCTGGGGCTCCTGGGGCCGCCCAACGCCATCCGCACCAACTTCAGCACCAAGCAGCTGACGGAGCTGGAGAAGGAGTTCCACTTCAACAAGTACCTGACGCGGGCCCGCAGGGTGGAGATCGCCGCCAGCCTGGAGCTCAACGAGACGCAGGTGAAGATCTGGTTCCAGAACCGGAGGATGAAGCAGAAGAAGCGGGAGAAGGAAGGGCTGGCCCCGGCCGCGGCCGGCAGGGCGGCCGGGGAGGCGGCCGAGGGCTCGGAGCCGTCCTCGCCCGAGGCCTCGCCCAGCTCCGGATCCTCCTGAGAGCTCCGGGGGTGTCCCCGAGCCCCCCGCGGGACCCTCCGGGCCGTCCCCGCGCCCGCGGCGCCGCTCGCGTCTCTCTCTTTATTTATCGCCCCCGCCGGACTCCCAAGGAGCGGCCGCGGCCGGTGGCCGGAGCAATTTCCGAATTTCCGACTCTCAGGGACTTCTCTGCCTTTCCCCTTCCCCTTTAGGAACTGCACTTTCAACTCCAGGAAAAAAAAAACCACAAAAACTTGAATTTAGTTCGCCGCCCTTTGGAAAAACCAGCGCAAAGATTTTTTATTTTTTATTTTTTCCCTCTCCCCCCCTGCCCGATGCGTTTGTCCTCCCTGTGAGAATGTGAAAAGAACACGAAAAAAAAAATTAGTTCCGGGCATTTTCCCCTTTCCTTTCCCTTTTATTTCCTGACTGTAGATCTTGAAGCGAGAGCCGGGGCGCCCAAGACGCTCGAGGCCTCTGCACAGACCCAAACCCTCAGGAAAGAAAAAAAATGCAAAAAAAAAAAAGGAAAAAAAAGGAGAAAAAGCGCAATTTTCCGCTCAATTCCCCCCAATTTTGCACTATTTCTGCTTTACAGGGTGTTTTTTTATTTTCCAGGCGATTTTTGCTGCTGCCGGCGGAGGAGGGGAGGGAGGGGAGGGGGTTCGGTTACCGGGGCTGCGGCGGGAGGGGTGAGGGGCGATGGGGACGAGTCCCGGGAGCTCCCGGTGCCTTCCTCGCACCCTCCCGGCCTTATCGGAGCCAGATAAACCCGAGACTAAACCGCGACCTCCCTCCCTGGCGGGGATTCGGGACTGAAATCCTGCCGGGGAAAAAGAAATTACCGGGAAACGGAATTACCGGGAAAACCGGAATTACCGGGAAAACGGAACTACCTGGAAAACCGGAATTACCGGGAAAATGGAAATACCGGGAAAACGGAATTACCGGGAAAACCGGAATTACCGGGAAACCCCGAGCGGTGCCTCCGCCGGATCCCCCCCGCTCCCCGCGCCCCCACACGGATCTACCTCAGCCCAATAAAGTTGATTTTTATTTTATTTTATTTTTTCGCGTCTGTTCAGCCCGGGGGGAATCTCCGGGAATTGCGGGAAGCGGGGCCCGGGAGGGAGGAGGAGGAGGAGGAGGAAGGAAAAGTCTGCGGCCGTTCCACCCGTCCCAAACAAAGGGGCCGATCCCTTTTCCCAAATTCCCTGCGGGAATTCCGCTCTCGTTTCCCGCCCGCTGAGAGCGGGAAATCTCCTTTCCATCCTCGGGGTGAAAATCGGGAATTCGGGACGCGCTGGCGGTGGGAGGAATTTCTGATTTTCCCAACTTTTCTTTCCCGGATTTCGGATTTATTTCGGATTTATTCCGGATCCGCGCGCCTCCAACCCCAAAACCCGAAGCGTCGCTCCCCCGAGGCCGGCCCTAAATGGGGATTTTGGCCCGGAATAAATCAAATTTCCGCGTTTTACCTCCAGGGAGGGCCGGAGCGCGGCCGGAGGGGAGGGAGGAAGAGCGGGCCCGGTGCAGCTCTGACCTTTTTACCTCGAAACGCCTCCGGGATTTCTAAACAAGTCAACAGAGGGGCTGCCAGGAGCATCCATTGTTCGGCCCTGGGTAAATTTGCAAATCTGCTCGGCGGGGTGAGGGATGAGGGATGAGGGATGAGGGATGAGGGATGAGGAGGGAAGTACCTGCTGCGGCTTCTGCAGGGAGCAGATAAAATCTCTCCCCGCTCGGATACGCTCCTTTCTCTGGAAAAAAAAAGGGTTTGGAGAGCCCAATTAGCCCCGAGATAAGAGGGGAAAACATCGAGGGGAAAAGGTGAAAAGGGGATTTTTTTTTTTTTTCACCTTCTTGGTAAAGGTCAGGAGGAAAACACTCGAACAAACCGTCCCGGCCCAAAAAGGGCTCAAAACCGCCCGGATTTGGGGCTGGGAGCATCCCTGGGGCTGGGACAGGGAGTGGGGCCGGGGTAGGACCGGGATTTGATCCCAATAAAGGATTTTAGAGAAGCCGATCAGCTCCGAGATAAGAGAGGGGGAAAAGAGGGGAAAAGGTGAAAAGGGGAATTTCTTACAGTCGCGATTTGCGAAAGGTCGGGCGGAAAACACCAAAACCAACCCAAAAAACCCCGCGCAGGAGCCGGGATGGGGACGGGGCTAAGACCGGGATTGGGGCCGGGCTAAACCCGGGATGGGAACGGGGCTAAACCCGGGATTGGGGCCGGGCTAAACCCGGGATGGGGCCGGGCTAAACCCGGGATGGGGACGGGGCTAAACCCGGGATGGGGACGGGGCTAAACCCGGGATGGGGACGGGGCTAGGCCCGGGATGGGGACGGGGCTAGGCCCGGGATTGGGGCCGGGCTAAACCCGGGATGGGGCCGGGGCTAAACCCGGGATGGGGACGGGGCTAAACCCGGGATGGGGACGGGGCTAGGCCCGGGATTGGGGCCGGGCTAAACCCGGGATGGGGACGGGGCTAAACCCGGGATGGGGACGGGGCTAAACCCGGGATTAGGGCCCGGCTAAACCCGGGATGGGGCCGGGGCTAAACCCGGGATGGGGACGGGGCTAAACCCGGGATGGGGACGGGGCTAGGCCCGGGATTGGGGCCGGGCTAAACCCGGGATGGGGACGGGGCTAAACCCGGGATGGGGACGGGGCTAAACCCGGGATTAGGGCCCGGCTAAACCCGGGATGGGGACGGGGCTAGGCCCGGGATTGGGGCCGGGCTAAACCCGGGATGGGGACGGGGCTAGGCCCGGGATTGGGGACGGGGCTAAACCCGGGATTGGGGCCGGGCTAGGCTCGGGATTAGGCGGGTGCCAGGTGAGGAGGGGGCGAGGCCGGGGTGGGCAGCGGGGCAGAGCTGCGGGCACTCCAAAGGCTCGCGGGGCTCATTTGAAACTCAAAGGGACCCCCGGAAGAGTCCCCGGGACACCCCGGGACTCCCCGGGGCACCCCGGAACCCCCCGGGACCCCCCGGGACCCCCGGCCCGGTGCCGACCCCCAGGGCCGCGACCCTCACAGCCAGCAGCGCCCCCAGCTCAGCCCTTTCCCCCCAGAATTTCCCCCAAAAGGAGCAACATCCCACCTCATCCCTTTTCCCCCAGAATTTCCCCCAAAATGGGATTTGGGGTCCCGGAGTTTGGGGACCTGGGATTTGGGGTTTGGGGGTTTGGGGTTTGGGGATTTTGGGGACTTGGGGATTTGGGGACCCGGGGTTTGGGGATTTGGGGGTTGGGGATTTGGGGATTTGGGGATTGGGGACCCGGGGTTTGGGGGTTTGGGGATTTGGGGTTTGGGGATTTGGGGATTTGGGGATTTGGGGACCCGGGGTTTGGGGACCGGGGATTTGGGGATTTGGGGTTTGGGGATTTGGGGATTTGGGGATTTGGGGACCCGGGGTTTGGGGACCGGGGATTTGGGGATTTGGGGTTTGGGGATTTGGGGTTTGGGGGTTTGGGGTTTGGGATTTGGGGACCCGGGGTTTGGGGATTTGGGGATTTTGGGACCAGGGATCCGGGATAGACAGCGACTGATATTGTACACAACCCATAGAATCCATACAGCCCATAGAATCCATATAATCGATATATCCACATATTCCATATAATCCGTATTATCAATATCATTAATACATCCCACACAATCCATAGAATCCATACAGCCCATAGAATCCATATAAACATATATTCCACATATTCCACATAATCCATACACTCAGTATAATCAATATAATTAATATATTCCACACAGTCTATATAATCAATACAGTCCATATCATCCATATAAACATATATTCCACAGATCCCATTTATTCCATCTATTCCATATATTTAATATAATCCACCTATTCCATATATCCCATCTATTCCATATATTTAATATAATCCATATATTTAATATATTCCATCTATTCCATATATTTTATATAATCCCCATATTCCATATATTCCGTATATTTAATATAATCCATATATTCCACATATTCCATATACTCCATATATCCCATCTATTTCATATATTTAATATAATCCACATATTCCATCTATTCCATATATTTAATATAATCAATATATTCCATATATATTCCATGTATTTTATATAATCCATATTTCCCATCTATTCAATATATTCGATAAATTCCATATATCCCTTCTATTCCATATATTCCATATATTCAATGTATTTAATGTATTCCATCTATTCCATATATTCCACACATTCCATGCATCCCAAATATCCCATAAATTCCATTTATCCCATCTATTCCACATATTCCATATAATGTCTCGACATTCCCGACCCTCCCGATATTCCCGACATTCCCGACACTCCCGACCCTCCCGACACTCCCGACATTCCCGACATTCCCGACATTCCCGACCCTCCCGACACTCCCGACACTCCCGACACTCCCGACACTCCCGACCCTCCCGACATTCCCGACACTCCCGACACTCCCGACACTCCCGACATTCCCGACACTCCCGACACTCCCGACACTCCCGACACTCCCGACATTCCCGACACTCCCGACACTCCCGACATTCCCGACACTCCCGACATTCCCGACCCTCCCGACATTCCCGACATTCCCGACATTCCCGACATTCCCGACTCTCCCGACATTCCCGTTCTCTCCAGGTGGATCCCGCATTTCTCAGGGCGGGAAGGGGAAATTCCCGGGAATTCGGGGCTGGAATCTTCCTCTGCTGCCCGCGGGATAATAAAAGAAATAAATTTAAAAAAAAACCCCAAACCAACCCCCGAAATCCCCCAAAACACAAAAATGCCCAAAAAGCCGCCAAACCCCCTCGAAATCCCCAAAACCTCAAAAGTCCCAAAACGCACAAAACCCTCAAAAAACCCCAAACGCCCCCAAATCCTCAAAATTCCAAAAAACCCCAAAACCGTCCAAATACCCCCAAATCCCCCAAATCCCCCAAATTCCCTCGAAATCCCCAAAACCTCAAAATTCCCAAAACGCCCAAAACCCTCAAAAAACCCCAAAACCCCCAAAATCCCCAAAATTCCAAAAATCCCCCAAATACCCCTAAATCCCCCAAATTCCCTCGAAATCCCCAAAACCTCAAAAGTCCCCAAACCCCCCAAAATCCCCCAAACCCCCCAAATCCCCAAAACCCCTAAAAACCCCAAACCCCCCAAAATCCTCCAAACCTCCAAATTTCCCAAAACCCCCCAAACCCCCCAAAATCTCCAAACCCCTAAAAAACCCCAAACCACCCAAAATCCTCCAAACCTCCAAATTTCCCAAAACCCCCAAACGCCCCAAAATCCCCCAAATCCCCCCAATCCCCCCAAAATCCCAAAATCCCCCCAAAATCCCCCAAATCCCCGAGCCGGGCTGGAGCTCCCGCTGAGATTTGAGGCAAAACTGGAAATTTTTGGGGCACAAATCGGAACTTTGGGATTTTCCCGGTTTTTCCTCTGGAATGAATCCCACAAAATTTGGGATTTTTCCCCCTGGCAAAGCCCCCGCTCCACCTTTATTTAATTTTCGTTTTTTCGCCAATTTCACCCCAAAATTTCGCTTTTCCAGGCTGGGAAGAATTGAAAATTTCTTTAGAAGATCAAAACAACCCCCAAAAAAATCCCGAGTTCCAGGGGGGAAAAATCCTCTAAAAAATAAAAATAAAAATAAAAATGAAAATGAAAATGAAAATGAAAATGAAAATGAAAATAAAAATAAAAATAAAAATAAATAAAAATGAAAATAAAAATAAAAATAAAAATAAAAATAAAAATAAAAATAAAAGTAAAAATAAAAATAAAAAATAAAAATAAAAAATAAAAATAAAAATAAAAATAAATGGTTTTAGTTTGGTTTGCCGGGGGAAATGGGGAAAAATCGGGAAAAATGGGGGCAGAAAGGGAAAATTATTCAAGAAATAGAAATTAATAAAAACCTGACAAAATTCGCCTCCCGTCGTTATTTTTGGGGGGAGTTTTTGCAGGAAAAGCCGAGTTTGATGCTGATTTTTATTTTATTTTATTTTATTTTATTTTATTTTATTTTATTTTATTTTATTTTATTTTATTTTATTTTATTTTATTTTATTTTATTTTATTCTATTCTATGCTATTTTATTCTATTTTATTCTATTTTATTCTATTTTATTCTATTTTATTCTATTCTATTCTTTAAACCTAATTCAATTTTATTTTCTATTTTTAAGCGAAACCAAATGAAATTCGGGTTTCCTGTTGTCTTTCCCGTTTTTATTTTCTCCCACCCTCTATTTTTGATTATTTTAATTTTTCCCTTTTCCTATTTGAATTTCCCCTTTCCCTTTATTTCCCCCTCCAGTCTGACCCCCGGACCTGCTCGAACCCCTCCGAATTTCCCATTTTTGAGGAAAATGTCGATTTTTGGCCGAACCCCGGGGCAGGACTGGGACAATAATTCCCTTTTTTTATCCCCCAATTTTCCCGGGGAATTTCCCCGAGTTCCAGGAACGCAATTCCCACTTTTAATGAGGTTTTTAAAATTTATTTCTCGATTTTTTCAGCTCATTTTGCATAAAATCAGCGAAATTCCCTCCGCGGGCAGGAACCCGGCAGAAAAATGCGATTTTTTTTTTGGTTGTTGCCCGAATTCTTCTGCTTTTTGTAAATCCTCTCCTGTGATGTGGCCGCTTCAGAGGGAACATTCCGCGCGCCTTTCCTCGCCCGCAACATCAAAAAAAAAAAGAAAAAAATCGGATTTTTTTTGCCGTCTGTTCCCACAAAAAAGGGAATTTTAATAAGAAATAACTGATAAAAATTCTCCTTGATCTGCCAGAGCCGCAGATCAAAGGCGGCAGAAAAAAACCTCAAAATTCAGAATAAATTCCTTCACCCTCCCCTTCCCCACCCGCAAATCATCCCGAAATGGAATTTAATTCAGAATAACCCCAAAATGGGGATTTTTTAACCAAAAAAAAGAATAAAAAATAATAAAAAATAATTTAAAAAACCAGCGCGGGTTTTTCCCTCGGAGCTCCGCATTTTTTCGGTTCTTTATCGGATTTTGAAACCCGAGGAGCCCAAAATTCTCTTTTTTTTCGGGGCCGGAGGTTATCGGAGAGCAAATGCCGAGCTCTGATAAGGCTCAGCCCGCGCTGCCGGCCGCGATTTAAGCCCGGCTTTGGCGAGCCTGGGCGCGCTCCTAAGCGCCCGCAGATAAACCCGGGATTATCTCCCATCGCCTCTTCCTCGCTCTTTTTTTGTTTGTTTTAAGAAGCGATAAGAAATTCAATTTTTTTTCTATTTTTTTGGCTAAAAAAGAGGTTTCGAGTGTTTGGGGAGCGGGAATCGGCGTTTGGGGTTTTCCTGCGGGGGAATTGGGGAAAAATCGAGAATTTTCAGGGGGGATGGGGGGAATTAAGGAGGAAAACGGAAAATTGATTTTTTTTTTAAGAAGGAATTATTCGATAATGATAATTTTCCGCAGGGTTTCTCTCCAGAAAAGAAATACCTCAGCCCAGAGGCCGAGATTTCCTGTCCAAAACAGCAAAAAAAAAAACCCCAAAAAACGAAATTTTCATATGAGGCAGAGAGAGAAAAAAGCACCCAGAAACTGCAGGGTTTGGGAAAGGACCAAAAGGGAAATTTTCCTTTTTTGTGTCAATGTCAGACGGGCCATGGAAGGTTCTGGAGAGTTTCTCCAAGGGGATTTTGGGCTGGCAGGGTCACGGGATGCCCAGGAATTGGTCCCTAATGGATTTTTGGGTTAAAATCGAATTAATTTGGGTTCATTTGTTACCCGGGGAGGATTTTTTGGAGTTTGGAGCAGAATCCAAAAACCCGACCTGGGTTGGGTTCCCAAATCCGGGGATTTTGGGTGGGGAGGGAAGAGAGCCCTGGGAAAAGCAGAATTCCAAATTCCGGTCAAATTCCCATTCTGGCCAAATTCCCAATTCTGGCCAAATTCCCAATTCTGCCCAAATTCCCCATTCTGGCCAAATTCCCATCCTGCCCAAATTCCCAATTCTGGCCAAATTCCCAGTTCTGCCAGGCCGGGTTCATTCCCAGATCCTGGAATTTGGGGTAGGGAAGGAGCAGAGCCCCAGAACCCCCAGAATTCCAAGATCTGGCCAGGTTGAGAGGTCAGAGCTGCCCCAAAATTTGCTTTTCCTACAGAATTCTGCATCTGTCTGGTGTCTGGGGAATTCTGACTGGAGGGGGAGTGGACAGGGAACGGCCCCTGGATCTCACTGACCACTGGAGTGGACAGGGAACGGCCTCTGGCTCTCTGCCTCTCCCATTTTCCCCCCGATATTCCCGATATTCCCGATATTCCCGACAGGAACAGGACTCTCTGCCTCTCCCGTTTCCCCCCGATATTCCCGATATTCCCGACAGGAACAGGACTCTCTGCCTCTCCCATTATTCCCCCCGATATTCCTGATATTCCCGATATTCCCGACAGGAACAGGACTCTCTGCCTCTCCTGTTTCCCCCCGATATTCCCGATATTCCCGATATTCCCGACAGGAACAGGACTCTCTGCCTCTCCCGTTATTCCATCAATATTCCCGATATTCCCAATATTCCCGACAGGAACAGGACTCTCTGCCTCTCCTGTTTCCCCCCGATATTCCCGATATGCCCGACAGGAACAGGACTCTCTGCCTCTCCCATTATTCCATCAATATTCCCGATATTCCCGACAGGAACAGGACTCTCTGCCTCTCCCGTTTTCCCCCCGATATTCCCGATATTCCCGACAGGAACAGGACTCTCTGCCTCTCCCGTTTTCCCCCCGATATTCCCGATATTCCCGACAGGAACAGGACTCTGCCTCTCCCATTTTCCCCCCGATATTCCCAATATTCCCGACAGGAACAGGACTCTCTGCCTCTCCCATTATCCCCCTGATATTCCCGATATTCCCGATATTCCCGACAGGAACAGGACTCTCTGCCTCTCCCATTATCCCCCTGATATTCCCGATATTCCCGATATTCCCGACAGGAACAGGACTCTCTGCCTCTCCCGTTTCCCCCCGATATTCCCGATATTCCCGACAGGAACAGGACTCTCTGCCTCTCCCATTATTCCCCCTGATATTCCCGATATTCCCGACAGGAACAGGACTCTCTGCCTCTCCCATTATTGCCCCCGATATTCCCGATATTCCCGATATTCCCGACAGGAACAGGACTCTCTGCCTCTCCCATTATTCCCCCTGATATTCCCGATATTCCCGACAGGAACAGGACTCTCTGCCTCTCCCGTTTTCCCCCGATATTCCCGATATTCCCGACAGGAACAGGGCTCTCTGCCGCTCCCGTTTTCCCCCAGCTCCGTTTCCATGGTTACGCCCCATCCCGCTCCGTTTCCCGGGAACTCGGAATTCCCAGGGATGCGGGCAGGGCCCGGCCGGATCCAGGCGGGAATTTCCTCGGGGAGGAGGTTCGGGATCCAGAACCCCCAAATTTGGGATTCTGCGGGACAAGGGGGTGCCAGGATCCCCCCTCTCCTTCCCAGCCGACCCCAATTCCAAATTTGTGGCCGTTCCAAAATCCAAAAAAATTGAAGTGGTGAGAAAAAAAAATATGGAAGGGAGAGCAAAAGGAAGGAGGGAAAAATCCCAACAAAACGAATTTCCCTGGAAATTGGGAAAATCCCTTTTCCTCAGACCCTACCTGAGATATTTTTATTTTCTGTTGTTTTTATTTCCTGGCTTTAACTCCCTAAATCCCAGCTCAGCTGGTCCTGCCTGGCCAGGAGATTTGAGGAGAGAGTTCTGACAGGAAAACCCCACATTTCCCCCCAAAAAAGGCTCAGAATTCCCTAAATCCCAGCCCTTTATGGCCAGGAGATTTGAGGAGAGAGTTCTGACAGGAAAACCCCACAAAAATCCCCCCAAAAAGGCTCAGAATTCCCTAAATCCCGATCCAGGAATCCCTACCCAGGTGGGAGATGCAAAGGGAAGCGCTGACAGGGAAAAATCCCAAATTTCCTCCCAAAAAAGGCTCAGAACTCCCTAAATCCCAGCCCTTTATGGCCAGGAGATTTGAGGAGCAGCTTTTGACTGGGAAAATTCCACATTTTGCCCCAAAAAAGTCTCGGGGCCCCAAAAAGATGGAGGGGCGGCTCCTGTGATATTTTGATTTTGCACCTCCTGCTCGGGGCCCCCGAGCTGCGTTTCCTGTGCTTTGAGGTCTCGGCATCCGCTGCAAAAATCTCCATTTTGGGGCCATTTCGGTCCTAAAACTGAGCTCAGGCTGCGGCTGAGCCGAGCCTAACTAGGCTGAAGGGGGAGGGGCAAAACCCGAGTCTAAAATGGGAGCCGGGTTTAGTTCAGGTGGGGTGGGAAGGGCTGGGTGTGACTTTGGGAATGACCTGGAGAATTCCCGGTGCTCCCTCTGTCCCCACAGGAAAACCCCAAATCCCCAAAACCCCCAAAATCCAGCTGGGAATTTTCTGGAAATCCACAGAATCCCTCTCCTTGAACAACGGGATTGGCGAGGGGCCGGCCCGGCAAATCACGACCCGAAACGGCCCCAAAAGGACCCCGGGGCGCTTTGGGGTTTCTCCTTTGGCTCCACCACCCCAAATCCCGACCCCAAAGAGTCGGGACCCTCCTGGCAGCTGTGCCTGGCCTGGTTTGTGCTGAGAAACGAAACAAAACAACCAAAAAATTGAATTTTTTCCTTTATTTCTCCGAAAAGGGGGTCTAAACCCCCCAGGAGCAGCTCCACGTGGAAACTTCCAGATTTCCAGGAACGTTTCCCACATTTCCATGTGGAAATCTCCCAATTTCCAGGAGTTTTTCCATCTTTTCCCCATCCCAGGTGAATATTTTCCCAATCCCAACCCCTTTTCTGCAAAAGGGAAGATTTCACTCCACAACATCCCTGGTTTTCCCCCCCATGGGAATTTTTTTGGGGTGGAAAACCTGGAAAAATCCCGATTTTGGGGGCAGGACCAGCCCTGGGAGCTCCTTGGCCGGAGCTCAGCTTTTCCCACCGGGAATTTTGGGGATGGCAGCCGGGGACGACCCCGGGGATCTGCAGGGGTTGAGGAGGAGGAGGAGGAACCCAAACCCCGAAGGTTCCTCCTCGTTTTTGGGGCGTCCCCGCCCCCGCGGCTTCCTCCTCGTCACCCCGCGGCGATCGCGGCCCCGCGGGGAGGGACCCCAGAGATCCCAGAGATCCCGGAGATCCCAGAGATCCCGGAGATCCCAGAGATCCCAGAGATCTCAAAGATCCCGGAGATCCCAAAGATCCCAGAGATCCCAAAGATATCGAAGATCCCAGAGATCCCAAAGATCCCAAAGGACCCAGAGATCCCAGAGATCCCAAAGATTCCAGAGATCCCAGAGATCCCAAAGATCCCAAAGGACCCAAAGATCTCAAAGATCCCAGAGATCCCAAAGATCCCAAAGGACCCAGAGATCCCAGAGATCCCGAAGATCCCAGAGATCCCAAAGGTCCCGTGGATGCCATGGATGCCCCGATCCCACCAGAGATCCAGAGGCTCCTGGAAGGTAACGGATCCCTCTGGGCCCCAATCCTGCCCCACGGGGGGATCCCGCTGTGGGGTGGGGCTGGGGGGCATTTCTGGGGGGCTTTGGGGTCTTTGGGTTTGTGGGGCCCTGACCCCGAGGGGAATTTGGGACCTCCCCGGCCCCAAGGAGAATCTGGGGGCTGTGGGGCCTCCCTGACCCCAACCCCAACATCTGGGGGCTGTGGGGCCTCCCTGTCCCAACCCCAACATCTGGGGGCTGTGGGGCCTCCCTGACCCCAACCCCAACATCTGGAGGCCGTGGGGCCTCCCTGACCCCCAGGAGAATTTGGGGGGGGTCGTGGGACCTCCCCGTGCCCGACCCCAAACCCGGAGGGCGCTGAGGAAGCAGCCGGGACCTTTTTGGTGGTTTTGGGGTTTCAGCTCTCGTTTCCTGCGGCAGCAGCGCCGCGCTCATCCCTTCCAAAACATCACAAAACTTCATCCCTCCCCAGAACACCCCAAAACTTCATCCTCCCCTCCAAAACACCCCAAAACTTCATCCCTTCCCTTCCAAACCACCCCAAAACTTCATCCATCCCCTCTGAAACACCCCAAACCCTCATCCCTCCCCAAAACACCCCAAAACTTCATCCTTCCTTCCAAAACACCCCAAAACTTCATTCCCACATTTCCTGAACCCTTTCCCCTTCCCAAATTTCCTGATTTTTCCCTTCCCCATTCCCAGTTTCCCTGACCCCTCTCCCATTCCCGGTTTTCCCGTTTTCCCCATTCTCACATTCCCTGACCCTTCCCCATTCCCAGTTTCCCGTTTTCCCCATTCCCAGTTTCCCGTTTTCCCCTTCCCAGTTTCCCTGACCCTTCCCCATTCCCGATTTTCCCATTTTCCCCATTCCCAGTTTCCTGTTTCTCCCATTCCCAGTTTCCCTGACCCTTCTCCATTCCCAGTTTTCCCGTTTTCCTCATTCCCAGTTTCCCTGACCCTCTCCCATTCCCGGTTTTCCCGTTTCCCCATTCCCAGTTTCCCTGACCTTTCCCCATTCCCAGTTTTCCCGTTTCTCCCATTCCCACATTCCCTGACCCCTCTCCCATTCCCAGTTTCCCGTTTTCCCCATTCCCAGTTTCCCTGTTTTCCCCATTCCCAGTTTCCCTGACCCCTCTCCCATTCCCGGTTTTCCCGTTTTCCCCATTCTCACATTCCCTGACCCCTCTCCCATTCCCAGTTTCCTGTTTTCCCCATTCCCAGTTTCCCGTTTTCCCCTTCCCAGTTTCCCTGACCCTTCCCCATTCCCGGTTTTCCCGTTTTTCCCATTCCCAGTTTCCTGTTTTCCCCATTCCCAGTTTCCCTGACCCTCTCCCATTCCCAGTTTTCCCAGTTTTCCCAGTTTTCCCATTCCCGCTTTCCAGAGGCGGAGGATTTCCTGGGCCAGGCCTTGCGGGAGGAGCCGCTCAGCGCCCGGGCGCGGCAGCAGCGCGACGCCATCCTGGGCTCCTTCCAGCGCCTCCGGGCCAGGTGCGTTCCCGGGAATTCCGGAACATTCCGGGCACCCCTCCCGCTGCGGGGATCCCCCCTCCCACGGTCAGGAATTCTGGGGGTGTTCCAGGCTCGGGATTACGGGAGGATTCCTTGGTTTGGTTGGGTTTTCTCTGGGTTAGGATGGGGATTTTCCATCTTTTTTTAAGGAAGGAATTCTGGGATATTCCTGATTTATTCTGCAATTTCAGGATGGGATTTTCCATCTTTTTTAAGGAAGGAATTCTGGGATATTCCTCATTTATTCCCTAATTTCAGGATGGGATTTTCCATCTTTTTTTAAGGAAGGAATTCTCAGATATTCCTGATTTATTCCCTAATTTTAGAATGCGATTTTCCCTCCCTTTTTTAAGGAAGGAATTCTGGGATATTCCTGATTTATTCCCTAATTTCAGGATGGGATTTTCCATCTTTTTAAGGAAGAAATTCTGGGATATTCCTGTTTTATTCTAGAATTTCAGAATGGGATGTTCCCTCTTTTTAAAAGAAGGAGTTCTGGGATATTCCTGATTTATTCCCTAATTTTAGAATGCAATTTTCCCTCCCATTTTTAAGGAAGGAGTTCTGGGATATTCCTGATTTAGTCTACAATTTCAGGATGGGATTTCCCTCCCTTTTTAGGGAAGGAATTCTGGGATATTCCTGATTTATCCTACAATTTCAGGATGGGATTTCCCCCCTTTTTTAAGGAAGGAATTCTGGGATATTCCTGATTAATTCTGCAATTTCAGGATGGGATTTTCTCCCCTCTTTTTAAAGAAGGAATTCTCGGATATTCCTGATTTATTCCCTAATTTCAGGATGGGATTTTCCCTCCCTTTTTTAAGGAAGGAATTCTTGGATATTCCTGATTATTCCCTAATTTCAGGATGGGATTTCCCTCCCTTTTTTAAGGAAGGAATTCTGGGATATTCCTGACTTATTCCCTAATTTCAGGATGGGATTTTCTCCCCTTTTTTAAGGAAGGAATTCTGGGATATTCCTGATTTATTCTGCAATTTCAGGATGGGATTTCCCTCCCTTTTTTAAGGAAGGAATTCTGGGATATTCCCGATTTATTCCCTAATTTCAGGAATTCCCCTCCGTTTTTTAAGGAAGGAATTCTTGGATATTCCTGATTTATTCCCTAATTTTAGAATGCAATTTTCCCTCCCATTTTTAAGGAAGGAGTTCTGGGATATTCCTGATTATTCCCTAATTTCAGAATGGGATTTCCCTCCCTTTTTTAAGGAAGGAATTCTGGGATATTCCTGATTTATTCCCTAATTTCAGGATGGGATTTCCCCCCCTTTTTAAGGAAGGAATTCTGGGATATTCCTGATTTATTCTGCAATTTCAGGATGAGATTTCCCCCCCTTTTCTAAGGAAGGAATTCTGGGATATTCCTGACTTATTCCAGATGGGGATTTTCTCCCCTCTTTTTCTTTTAAGGAATTCATTCCCCACATTAATCCAAATTCAATCAATCCCATTTTCACCTCCTCTTATCCCTGAGCTCGCTCCCACCGCTAATTCCGTTTGGAGCCTTCTGGGTGGCTCCTTTCCGGAATTTTCCAGCCTTTCCCAGCCCGGCTGATGGAATTATCCCAATTTTCCCATCCATTTCCTCCTGGACCCATCATTAACCTGAAACCTGAGAGCTGAAAAATGAATTTCAATCCATTTCTTCCCTACTGGGGAATTCCCAATCCCATTTTCCTGGCTCCCATTTTTTTCCTCCCCTGTTGGAAATCTCATCCAGCATCGATTTTTATTAAAAAAAATAAATTATTTTCCCAGACATTCAAATCCTGGCTCCAAAGGTTCCATTCCACCCCATCCCTTGGGAATGTTGAATTAATTAACGAGGAAAAACTGGGAATTGGATTGGGAGCAACCTGGATTTTATGGATCCTGCTCCGAGGGTTTGGATTTTGGGGATTTTCCAGCTGCTCAGATCCCATTGAACCCAAATCTGCCCAAATTTTTTGCATTTTTGGGGTGTTGCAGGCCCAAAAAAATCCAGGAATATGTTGGAAAATTGGAAAAAACAAGATTTGGGATGAAGATTTCTGCAGGAAGGGATGGAGGAAATAACAAATTTAGAGAAATACCAAACTTAGGGAAATACCAAACTTAGGGAAATACCAAACTTAGGGAAATACCAAATTTAGGGAAACACCAAATTTAGGGAAATACCAAATTTAGGGAAAATATTGGGAAAAGGGCGAAATTCCGTGGGGGAACTTCCTGGAACCCCAAGGGCTCCCAGAATTGGGCATTTCTGGGATTTATCCAAGATTTCTGAGGCAGAGGCAGAAATGAGCTCACGGCTCTTCCACATTCCCAAAAAATTTCTCCTCCCCCCATCCCTAATTCCATTTTATCCCAAATTTTCCTTCCCAGAGTAAAAATGATCCAGCCATGGAGCTGAAATTGGATTTTTTTTGGTTTTTTGGCTGGTTTTTTATCCTAAAAAATGAGAGAAAAATAAAAGCAGGGAAATCCAAGCTTTTTGTGGCCTTTCCCATCCTCCTGCCCGGAGCTGCTCCGGCAGGGAGCGGAACTCAATTTTCCCGTTTTTTTTAGGCCATTTCCTGGGATTAAAAATGACAGAGGTCGGGAACAAAGCCCCGGCGCTTTCCCGGAGCGGGAATTGCCAGTGACAGAAAATCGTTCAGGAAATGTTGGCGCTAAAACGTGGCCGGGAAAAGCTCCCGAGGCAAAAATTCCCGGAAAAAAACCCGGAATTTTTGCTGCTCTTCTTTGTCCAGGAGGCAAAAATCTCCTGAATTTTGGGAATTTTGGGATTGGGGGAATGCAGAGACCTCTCAGAGCTGATGTTTTTCTGCCTGGATGTTGGAGAATTGGGATTTTCCGTGGAAATGTTGGGATTTAAGGATTAAAAACAACAAAAAAAAGGGAATAAAAAGCTGGAGCTGCTTTTCCAGCTGCCCTCATGTGGGGCTGGATTTTGGGGATTTGGGGATGGAACGGACCAGCCTCAGGATGGAGAAACAATTCCTGGTGGAATCAGGGAACCAGCCCCAAAAAATCCCAAAAAATTCCCAGTTTTTCCCCCAAAAGGCTCTTCCCACCCCAACATTCCGGGAAATTTCCTCCCTGCCAGCGGAGCTCGTCTTGGAACGGGCGCTTTGGGCTTTATTCCCAAATTTCCTGGGGCTGTTCCGGGATTGAAACGATTCCCAAGATTTTCCTGAAATGGGAGAGAGGAATAAATCCCGATTTATTTATTTATTTATTTATTTAATATTAAATCCTGATTTTTTGGTGGGGAATGGCTTAAAATGATTCCCAATATTTGCCTGAAGTGGGGTGGGGGGAGGAATCC
Organism: Fringilla coelebs; assembly: GCF_963513975.1. NCBI lineage: Eukaryota > Metazoa > Chordata > Aves > Passeriformes > Fringillidae > Fringilla > Fringilla coelebs. Next base: position 814,372 of record NC_140053.1, read on the forward strand.
CGATTATTTTATGTGAAATCCGTTTTTGTTCTGATTTTTGGGAATGGGCAGAGCGGGGATCACCCTCCACATGCTGGGAATGAGCTCAGGGAAAACCCTGGAATGTTCTGGGCCTGGAAGTGCCTTTTAAAGGATTTGAGGGAAAAAGGATGGCAGGAATTTTTGTGTTTGGAGAAGGATCCGTCCCGAGGGACGGAAATCCACGGAATTCGGGTTGGGAAGGGCCTTAAATCCCACCCAGGGATTCTCCAGGCTGGCCCATCCCAATTCCTCCCGGAATTCCTTGAGTTTCCCATTCCCTGGGTTCCCAGATCTTCCCATCCATCTCCAGTTCCTCAGGCTGGAAAAATCCCGGAGGAAAGTCTGGGATTTGACGGCTCCTTTCCCGTTTGGTTTTTCAGGCACCTCCTGGAATTCCCAGCCCGAGGTGAGTCCAGCTGGGAAGGGTTGGACCGGGGGACGTTCCCTGCTCCAAATTCCCAGGAAAAAGAGTTTTCATGGATGTGGGGGGCGGGAAAATTCCACAGCAGGAATCCCATCCCAGAGAGCAAATCCCACAATTTCTGGGGCTCTGGCATCGATTCCCAGGCTGGGAAGTTTTCCAGAAGCTTCAGGAATTTGGGAATGGTTGGGATTCATGGGGACCTCCTGGAGTTCCACCCAGGTGGGAGCTCCTGGAACGAATTCCCTTCCTGGCATTCCAACCCTTTATTCCAGGAACAAATTCCCTTCCTGGCATTCCAACCCTTTATTCCAGGAACAAATTCCCTTCCTGGCATTCCAACCCTTTATTCCAGGAACAAATTCCCTTCCTGGCATTCCAGCTCCTCCAAACCTTCCTTTCCTTTGGGAATTAAACCCATTCCCACAATTCCAGCTCATCCTCTTCTTTCCTCCTGGAATTAAATCTCCTTCCTGGCATTCCAACTCATCCCATCCTTTATTCCAGGAATTAAACCCATTCCCAGCATTCCAACTCCTCCAATCCTTCCTCTCCTCTGGGAATAAATCTCCTTCCCAGCATTCCAGCTCCTCCAACCCTTTATTCCAGGAACAAATTCCCTTCCTGGCATTCCAGCTCCTCCAAACCTTCCTTTCCTTTGGGAATTAAACCCATTCCCAGCATTCCAGCTCATCCTCTCCTTTCCTTCTGGAATTAAACCCATTCCCAGCATTCCAACTCCTCCAATCCTTCCTCTCCTCTGGGAATAAATCTCCTTCCCAGCATTCCAGCTCCTCCAAACCTTCCTTTCCTTTGGGAATTTAACCCAATCCCAGCATTCCAATCTATCCCATCCTCTATTCCCGGAATTAAACCCATTCCCAGCATTCCAATCTATCCCATCCTCTATTCCATGGAACGCCCAGCCGGGTATCCCACAGGAAATAATTGGGAAAATGGGAAATTCCAGGGCCAGGTATCCCACAGGAAAAAAGTGGGAAAATGGGAAATTCCAGGGCCAGGTACCCCACGGGAAATAATTGGGAAAATGGGAAATTCCAGGGCCAGGTATCCCACGGGAAATTTGGAACACTGAAGGTCAAAAATGTTCGTTGGCGGGGGCTGGACCCAGAACTCCTGCTTGTCCCAGCTCGGTGCCTTAACCCCAGAAAATTCCAACCCCCATGGGAGAGGAATGGCCAACAGAAATGGGATCAATTGTGATTTAAAATTGGGGAGCTTTGTTAATTAAAAGGATTCATTAAAAACGGGAAAATCGGAGCAGGCCCTTAGGCCTCAATAGGCCTCGGTAGGCCTCGGTAGGCCTTAGTAGGTCTCAGTAGGCCTTGGTAGGCCTTAGTAGGTCTCAGTAGGCCTTGGTAGGCCTTAGTAGGCCTCAGTAGGTCTCAGTAGGCCTCGGTAGGTCTCAGTAGGCCATGGTAGGCCTTGGTAGGCCTTGGTAGGCCTTGGTAGGCCTCAGTAGGCCTTGGTAGGCCTCACCCTGCAGTAGGCCCGGTTTAGGTGATATTTTTATCAATTTTTTTGCCTCTTTTTTTTTTGGTGTAACTTTTTTGGGGATCATTTTGGGGGATTGTTTAATCTCCCTTTTATCCGTTTTTTGATCCCTTTTTTTCACTCTGCCTCGGAACAAAACTCCGTCCCGCTGGAGTTGTGGCGGAGCTGCTACCCCACCCATCCCTGAAAATCATCCCAAAAAAACCCCAAACCCTTTTTTCCTCTAAAACCCCAAATCCACGGAGCTGCAGCTGCCTGGGGGCCGGAACCTCGCCTTTCCCCCACCCCTTTTTGCTCCGTGTAGTTATGACAAGGCCAAGTAGCAAATCATTAAAACAACAAAAAAACTCCCCAAAATTCCCTTTTTTTGCTCCAAAGATTCCCTTTGAAGCCGAGGCGGAGTGTCCAGGAATTAATGGAGTGCTGCGCGATTTTAGGAAGTTTTATTTACAAAAAGCCCTTTTGGCTCATGCCGGCTTTGCTGAGCTGGGCTCAGGCTCCCAAACCTGGCTCAGATTTATGAAGTGTTTGGGGAAAAGCAGGAAAAAACCTTCGGGATTGACGAGATTTGGAAGGAGCTGCTCAAATCTCCGGCCCTGGAATTCCCCCGGTTATAAACACCGAAACTCCGGCCCCGGAGATGTCAAAACACGGGGGAGACAGAGAGAAAACAAAATTATTTTTAGAATGAGATATATTAGATATATTTTTTATTATATAGAATTCATATTTTATATATATATATATATATATATGTATAATATATATAAATAAAAATTATATAAAATATCGATTATATCTACTTTTATATAAAATTAAATGTATATGATATCTATATTTTGTGTAGAATATAAATTATAAATATAGATTATATAATAAAAATACTGCATCTAATATATATGCCATATATGATATTTATTTTTATATATATTTATATTTAGATATATAAATAAATATAAATATAAAAATATATTTATATCTATAAATTATATATTTATATATAAATATAAAAATAAATATATTTATATTTATAAATATATATTTATATATATTATATATATATTTATTATCTACATCTATATTCTATATACGTTCTATATGTATAGACTTCTTGATCCAGTGTAGAATTATTTATTAATTATTGCCCCTTCTGTAGAATTATTAATTAATTATTAGCCTACAATTCTGCCAAATTACTAATTAATGATTTCCCAGCTGCACTTGGAGTTTTATAGAATTATTAATTAATTATTGCCCAGTTTTGCCTGCGATTCTGCCAAATTATTAATTAGTTATTGCTTCATTTGGAGTTTTATAGAATTATTAATTCCATGGTTTCACCCTTTCCTGGGATTATTCCTGTCTGTTTTTGGGATATTCCCAGGAAATTCCATGTTTTTCCCCTTTCCTTGGATTATTCCTGACTGCTTTGGGATATTCCCATGAAATTCCACGGTTTTACCCTTTCCTGGGATTGTTCCTGCCTGCTTTGGGATATTCCCATGAAATTCCACAGTTTTACCCTTTCCTGGGATTGTTCCTGACTGGTTTTGGGATATTCCCAGGAAATTCCACGGTTTTACCCTTTCCTTGGATTATTCCTGACTGGTTTAGGATATTCCCAAGAAATTCCATGTTTTTCCCCTTTCCTGGAATTATTCCTGCCTGGTTTAGGATATTCCCAGGAAATTCCACGGTTTTACCCTTTCCTGGGATTATTCCTGGCTGGTTTGGGATATTCCCAAGAAATTCCATGGTTTTATCCTTTCCTTGGATTATTCCTGACTGGTTTAGGATATTCCCAAGAAATTCCATGGTTTTACCCTTTCCTGGGATTATTCCTGGCTGCTTTGGGATATTCCCAGGAAATTCCATGGTTTTCCCCTTTCCTGGGATTATTCCTGGCTGCTTTGGGATATTCCCAAGGAATTCCATGTTTTTTCTCCGTGCTGGGGGAGGGGACGGCAGGGAATTCCCGCGGCGCGTTCCCGCTGCCGCTGCCTTGCAGCCCGACCTGCTGGGCGCCGGCAATCACTGCAAGCTCCAGCAGCTCCATCCCATCCCCCCCAAAAAATCCCAAAAAAAGCCTCGATCCCAAAGATTTGTTCCTTTTCTTGGCATTTTTAGGGCATTTTAGGGAATTCGCTTTATTACGCGTAATTAACAAAAAAACCCCCAAAAAATGGGAATGAAAATGAGGCTTGGAGGGGATTCTGTGCCCGACAGCTCGGGGTGGAAATCTGGGAAATGGGGGAAATTTGGGGAATCGGCTCCTTACGGGTATGGGGGGGAATTTCTGGGATTTCTGGGTGGGATCACATCCCCAAAAAAGCCCCAAAAACCAAAAAAAACGGTGGAGCGATTTGGGTTGATGTGGGATTTTTTAATATGGGATTTTTTAATATGGGATTTTTTAATATGGGATTTTTTAATAGGGGATTTTTTAATAGGGGATTTTTTAATATGGGATTTTTTAATATGGGATTTTTTAATAGGGGATTTTTGGGGGACCATTGTGGTGGGGTAAGCCGGGGATGGAAGGACGGACGGAATGGAAAAACGGGGTTTGAAGGCAAAAAATTGGGATTTTAATGTAAAAAAATTGGATTTGAATGTAAAAAAATTGGGGATTTCCGCTCCTCATAAAATCCCCCCCAGAGCTCTCCTGGCGCCGATTTTTCCCGGGATTGAAGAGATGTTTAATGAAGCTCTGGGCACCTGATCAAGCCAAGGAAATTTAATTGCAGTTGCCATCAAAAGCTGCGGGAAATGAAAGGTTTTTTCCTGTCATCCGTGGAAATTGTTTGTTTTTCCCTGGGATTCGTTAATTCCCTTTTTCATCCCTCCGTGGGCAGCGGCAATCAGGATTTTTTAATGGGAAAAGGGGATGAAAAGGAGGAGGAATCCTCGGGACGCCAATCCAAAGGGAAAAACGACGGGACTGGGTTTTAGCCGAGCCAGGGCCGCGGGGTTTTGGGCGGCTCCTGAAGGAACATTCCGGAATATTCCGGAATATTCCCGCTGTGAAGGAAAACGAGGCGGCACCGCTAAAAATGGGAATTGTTGATGTTGGGGGATTGATTTGGGCTGGGTTTGGGGCATTTTGGGAATTCCCAGTTTGTGGCAATCCCAGTCCGGGAATTTCCCGGATCCCGCTGGGAATTCTCCCCCTTGGAGCTTTGCTTCTGTTCCCAAGCGCCCAAGAAGCTTCTGGAAAAGTGGGAAAAGTTGCTTTATTTTTTTTGCTCATTATCCCAAAAAAATCTCACACCTGAACCTGAAGGAACTCATTCACTCCTGAAGGAATATTCCGGAATATTCCAGAATATTCCAGAATATTCGCGGTGTGAAGGAAAAGGCAGCAGCTCCGCTCCCGAGGATTTGAGCAGCTCTTGGAACCACCCCTAAAAATGGGAATTTTTTTTTGCTGGATCATTTTACAACCCCACTTAATTTGTTTTTTTTTTATGATTCCCATTTTTTGGGAATGGGAATTGTCACTCTTGGATCCTTTTTGGAAAACGCGGGAGGAGCAGCTGGAAATTCCTTTTTTGGGGCTGTTTGGAGGGCGCTGAGTGAGGAGCAGCTGCCCCCGCTCCCTTATCGGGCCCGGCCCCGCGCGCCCTGCCCAGAGCAAACACTGAAATAAAAACCCTCAAACACTGAAATAAAAACCCTCAAACATCAAATTAAAACCTTTCAAATATCAAATTAAAACCCTTCAAATGTTGAATTAAAACCTCTGAATATGAAATTAAAAATCTTTTATCGACGCCGGCCTTGCGTTGAGAGGGATCTCAGCACCTGGGGCCGAGCGGCCTCTCCAGAAAAGCCGAGAGCAGCCGGAAAATTCCCTGGAAAATTCAACACCGGGTTCATTTCAGGAGGGGAAAGATCCTTTCCACACCCTGGCCTGGCTGGTTTGTCTGGGGGAAATCCGGGTTTTATCCTTTGCCCTGTAAATTTATGTAGAAAATCCACAGTTTTATCCTATTTCCCTGTAAATTTTTATAGGAAATTCATGTTTTTATCCTTTTCCCTGTAAATTTATATGGAAAATCCACAGTTTTATCCTTTTCCCTGTAAATTTATATAGAAAATCCAGGGGTTTTATCCTTTTCCCTATAAATTTATGCAGGAAATCCAGGTTTTTATCCTTTTCCCTGTAATTTTATATGGAAAATCCATGGTTTCATCCTTTTCCCTGTAAACTTATATGGAAAATCCACGGGTTTATCCTTTTCCCTGTAAATTTATGTAGGAAATCCAGGTTTTTGTCCTTTGCCCTATAAATTTATGCAGGAAATCCAGGTTTTTATCCTTTTCCCTGTAATTTTATATGGAAAATCCAGGGTTTTATCCTTTTTCCCTCTCTCCTGAAGGATTCCCAAGCTCTTTTCCCCCCAAATCCCAGGAATTTCCCCATTTTGGTGCAAATCTTTCTCACCTGGATTTATGGCGGGGCCACGGCCCGAGGATGGGAACAAGGCTTTGGATTTGCCTCTGGAATTTTGGCATTCCTGGGGTTTTCCAGCAGGAATTCCCTGCCTGGACCCTAAAACCCCCGAAATCCCACAAAAAATCTCTTTGGGGATATTTGGGGATATTTGGGGTTGGGAATTCTTAAATTCCTCAGAATTTCCTCAAGATTTTCCTCAAGATTTCCCCAAAATTTCCCCAAAATTTCCCCCAAATTTCCCCCAAATTTCCCCCAAATTTCCCTCAAATTTTCCCAAAATTTCCCTCAATTTTCCCCAAAATTTCCCCCAAATTTTCCCTAAATTTCCCCCAAATTTCCCCTAAATTTCCCCCAAATTTCCCTCAAATTTCCCCAAAAATTCCCCAAAATTTCCCAAAATTTCCCCCAAATTTCCCCCAAATTTCCCCCAAATTTCCCCCAAATTTCCCCCAAATTTCCCCCAAATTCAGCCTCTCCTGGTGGCTCCCACCCAGGAGGGGACGAGCGCGACGGGCGCGACTGCTCCCAGGAAAATCCCGGCTGGAATTTCGGCCCTTCCCGGATCCCCCCAGAATTCCAGGACGAGGGTGAGTTGCTGATTTTTTATTTTGGGAATTCTATTCTGGAAAATTTCTTGGAAAATGCTGGAATGTTCCTTGGAATTCTTGGGGTTTGATCTTCTGGAGAGGATCAGAGCTGATCCCGGGATCCTTTGGTTTTCCATCCGTCCGTCCCGGGATTTGGGAGGGGATTTGGGGTTTTTTAAGCGATTTGTCCATTCCCAGTAAAGGTGGAAATCCTGGATAATGTTCCTGAATTCCAGGCGTTCCCTGCTGACCTTGCTGCTGGATTCTTTGGGATTGGCTGTGGGGCTTTTCCCACATTCCCGAATTCCCAGCCTCATTAAATCCCGCTTTTCATGGGAGCAGGAGGGATTTGGGATGGTGACTCCCAAAAACCTGGGAATTTCACGGGAATTTCACGGGAATTTCACGGGAATTTCACGGGATCAGGTTGGATTTGGGATGGTGACTCCAAAAACCCGGGAATTTCATGGGAATTTCATGGGATCAGGTTGGATTTGGGATGGTGACTCCCAAAAACCCGGAATTTCATGGGAATTTCATGAGGTCAGGTTGGATTTGGGATGGTGACTCCCAAAAAATGTGGGAATTTCACGGGAGCAGGTTGGATTTGGGATGGTGACTCCCAAAAACCCGGGAATTTCATGGGAATTTTGTGGGATCAGGTTGGATTTGGGATGGCGACTCCAAAAAACCTGGGAATTTTGGAGGAGGAGGAGTTTGGATTGGGGAAAATCGCCTGGGGATCGATCCCTTGGGATATTGATTGATTGATCCCTTGGGATTTCAATTGATTGATCGATCGATCCCTTGGGATATCAATTCATCCTATTGGATATTGATCAAGGCCTTTGGGTGTTGATTTATTCTGTTGGTTATTGATTGATCCCTTGGAATACTGATCAGTCCCTTTGGATATTGATCAATCCCTTTGGATATTGATTGATCCCTTAGGATATTGATCAGTCCCTTTGGATATTGATCAATCCCTTTGGATATTGATTGATCCCTTTGGATATCTATTTATCCTACTGGATATTGATCAAGGCCTTTGGATATTGATTGATCCTTTTGGATATTGATCAATCCCTTTGAATATTGATTTATCCTACTGGATATTGATCAGGGCCTTTGGATATTGATTGATCCCTTGGGATACTGATCAGTCCCTTTGGATATTGATTGATCCTTTTGGATATCAATTTATTCTATTGGTTATTGATTGATCCCTTTGGATATTGATCAGTCCCTTTGGATATTCCTCTGTTTCCTTTCAATATTGATCAATCCTGTTGGATACGGCTTAATCCCTTGGATATTGATCAGTCCCTTGGGATATTGATTTATCCTACTGGATATTGATCAGTCCCTTTGGATATTGATTGATCCCTTGGGATATTGATCGATCCCTTTGGATATTGATCAGACCCTTTGGATATTGATCAGTCCCTTTGGATATTGATTGATCTCTTGGAATATTGATTGATCAGACCCTTGGGATATTGATCAAGGCCTTTGGATATTGATTTATCCTATTGGATATTGATTGATCCCTTGGGATATTGATCAGTCCCTTTGGATATTGATTGATCCCTTGGGATATTGATCCATCCCTTTGGATGTTCCCTCATTCCCGTTGCTCAGGGAATATCTGGGCGTGTCCGTGTTTATGGGGGGATTTTTAGGGTCATCACTCAATATTGGGGCGTCTTGGGGGATTTTGGGGCCGTCCGTGGATATTTGGGGGTGTCCGGAGGTGCCTCGGGGGATATTTGGGGGTTCCAGTGGATTTTTGGGGCCGTCAGGGAATATTTGGGGTGTCCGTGTGTCTGGGGGGGTCTCTCTGTGTCTGTCAGGGGCTGTTTGGGGTTTTTTGCGTGATTTGGGGTTGTTTGTGTGATTTGGGTTGTTTGTGTGATTTGGGGTTGTTTGTGAGATTTGGGGTTGTTTGTGGGATCTGGGGTCCCTCAGTGACATCTGCCCGTGGCTGTCGGTGTCTGTTCAGGAGGATTTGGGGTTTTTGGGGTACATCGGGGTCTGTTTGGCATATTTGGGATCTATTTGGGGTCATTTGGTGATTTTAGGGTTTATTTGGGGTTATTTGGTGCTTTTAGCGTCTGTTTGGGGTTATTTGGTGTATTTAGGGTCTGTTTGGGGTTATTTGGCATTTTTAGAGTCTGTTTGGGGCTATTTGGTGTTTAAAGGTTTTTTGGGGGGTTATTTTGGTGATTTTAGGGTCTAATTTGGGTTATTTTGGCGATTTTGGGGTCTAATTTGGATTATTTGGTGGTTTCAGGGGTTTTTTAGGGTTATTTGCTATTTTTAAGGTTTATTTGAGGGTCCCGCGGTCTCTCCGGGCTCGGCGGCGGCTCCGGAATTCTGCAGCGCCCCCGTGTGGGGGCGGCCGGGAGCGCGCGGGGCCGGGAGCGCGCACGGGAACGCGCATTGGGACCGGGACCGGGACCGGGAACGGGAACGGGACCGGGACCGGCTTTGGGAACGGGAACACGCATTGGGATCGGGCTTTGGGGACGGGAACGCGCATTGGGATCGGGCTTTGGGGACGGGATCGGGCTCTGGGGACGTCCCTGGCCAGGATCAAGTGCAGGCGCTGCTCTGTCCTCTCAGTTTATCCCCAAACCCCATCAAAGAACCCAAACCCGTCCCCAAATCCTCCCCCAAACCCCAAATCCTCCCACAAACCCCAAATCCTCCCACAAACCCCAAATCCTCCCCCAAACACACCCCGAACAAATCCCACCCCACAAACGCATCCCAGACAAACCAATCCCACCCCACAGACGTGTCCCATCCATCGGGGCTGGTTTGGGGTCGGGATTGGTGATTTGGGGTCAGGATTGGTAATTTGGGATTGGGATTTGTGATTTGGGATTGGGATTGGTTATTTGGGGTCGGGATTGGTGATTTGGGGTCGGGATTGGTGATTTGGGGTCAGGATTGGTGATTTGGGCTCAGGATTGGTGATTTGGGGTCGGGATTGGTGATTTGGGGTCGGGATTGGTGATTTGGGGTCAGGATTAGCGATTTGGGGTCAGGATTGGTGATTTGGGGTCAGGATTGATGATTTGGGCTCGGAATTTATTTGGGGCCAGGTTTTTCCCCTCCCTGTGGCACCTTCCCAGCCTGGGTTTGGGCTGTTTTTTGGGATTTTCCCTCCTTTTCCTGGATAATCCCAAGAACCCTTGGCAGCCCCAGGAGGTGCAGGAGGGGAGGGCTGGGCCGGATTTAGGGAATTTTATCCTTCGGATCCCATTTTTCCCCCGGATGCTGCTGCGGGCTCCGGGTTCCACTCAGAAACCCCAGAACGGTTTGGGATGGAAAAAACCCCAAAAATCCCCCAAATCCAACCCCGTGCCGTGGCCAGGGGTACCTCCCACCGGAGACAGCCCTCCCAAATCCCCCAAACACCTCCTGATTAATCAATTAATCATTAATTAATGAATCCATTCATTCATCAGCTGAAGGAGCTGCTCCGCAGAGGATCAAAGCCTCAAAAACCCCAAAAATCCCCCTGGAATCTGGGGGAGAAACGGGAAGTTTATTTTAGCGGGGGACTGATGGATGTTGGGATTTGTCCAGCGCCGGTTTTAGGGCCGGGAGGCGCCGGAAGCCGGGGAGGAGCAGATTTAGGGCCGGGGAAGCCGCGGTGCTCTCTGAAGCCTCCAAAAGCCGGGAAGGGCCGCGGAATTCCCGATAAACACCTGAGGGATGCGTGGGGGAGGGCGGGAGCGGCCCTAAAAACCCTTCAGAGCCTTCCAAAGCCTCAAAAACACCCTTGGAAATGGGTCAAAACTCCCTGAAATCCTTTAGGATGGGTTAAAACTCCCTAAAACCCTTCAAACCCTTCCAAAGCCTCAAAAACACCCTTGGAAATGGGTCAAAACTCCCTAAAATCCTTTAGAATAGGTTAAAACTCCCTAAAACCCTTTAAACGCTCCCAAACCCTCAAAAATATCCTTGCACATGGTTCAAAACTCTTCAAAAAACCTCCAGAACCCTTTAAAATCCTTTGAAATAATTAAAAGCTCTCTAAAATCCTTCAAAAATATTCAAAACCCTTTAAAGTCCTTTAAAATAATTCAAAACTCTCTAAAACCCTTCAAAAACCTCCAAAACCTTTCAAAATCCTTGAAAATAGTTCAAAACTCTCTAAAACCCTTTAAACCCTTCCAAACCCTTAAAAATATCTTTGGAAATGGTTCAAAAGTCCCTAAAATCCTTCAAAACCTTCTAAAACCCTTTCAAACCCCTTAAAAATAGTTCAAGACCCTCTAAAATCCTCCAAAAACCTTCAAAAACCTTTAAAAATCTTTAAAAATCCTTCAAAACCCCTTAAAATCCTTCAAAACCTTAAAAAAATCCCTTTAAAATCTTTAAAAATCCTTAAAACCCCTTAAAATCTTGCCAAACAAATCCCATTTCTGCCTCTCCCCAATAAACCAAATCCCATTTTTATTTTCCCTCCCCAATAAACCAAATCCCATTTTTATTTTCCATCCCCTAGAAACCCAATTCCATTTTTATTTTCCATCCCCTAGAAACCCAAATCCCATTTTTATTTTCCATCCCCAATAAACCAAATCCCATTTTTATTTTCCCTCCCCAATAAACCAAATCCCATTTTTATTTTCCCTCCCCAATAAACCAAATCCCATTTTTATTTTCCCTCCCCAATAAACCAAATCCCATTTTTATTTTCCATCCCAATAAACCAAATCCCATTTTTATTTTCCATCCCCAATAAACCAAATCCCATTTTTATTTTCCCTCCCCTAGAAACCAAATCCCATTTTTATTTTATTTTCCATCCCCTAGAAACCCAATCCCATTTTTTTTCCCCCTTTTCCTCTCCCCTCCCGTCCCCTGCCCTTGTCCCCCCGGTATTTGCATTCCCACCTCATTTAGTCTCGGGATTAATGAGCTGTTTACCCGGCTCAGATAAAACCGGGCCTAAACCCCGGCCTAACCCCAAAGCCCCATTTATCACCCTGCCCTTTGTCTGGGGCCGCTTTGGGGGAATTCCTCGGGAATTTTTGGCCCTCCCCAGGAAAATCCTGGGATTTTCCCGGGCCTGGGGAGGACTCGTTAATTTTGAATTAATTTTGAATTAATTTTGAATTAATTTTGAATTAATTTTTCATTCTTTTCAGCTCTGTTTTGTTCTCTTTTGAGGTTTTTTTTGCCTCGAGGTTTCTCCCCTCCCCGAGTTTGTGCTGCAGGGAAATCGAGGGTTTGGTCAAATCTGGGAATTTCTTGATGGCAATTCCTGAAAACCCCGTTTGGTTTGGGGGGGAAATTCCCTCGTCCCACCCGACCTGGGAAAACCTCGGGGGGAAAAAAAACCTCCAGGAAATGGAAGATTTCAATTTGGGATAAAAGTTGGGATAAACGGATCAAAGCCCCGTCCCCATCCCTGACCCCGACCCTGGCAAGGGCAGCCAAGGCCAGGAAAAAAATCCCGGGCTGGGATCAGGGCTGGGTCAAGTTTAGGATCCGGCTTTTCCTCCCCATCCCCCTTTTCCTGCTTTTCCCTCCCATCATCCCTTGAAAACAGCCCCAAAAATCCCAATT